>NW_022589722.1:13114880-13287031 GCF_004348235.1 Phoca vitulina | reverse complement strand
AAAGAAAGAAAGAAAGAAAGAAAGAAAGAAAGAAAGAAAGAAAGAAAGAAAGAAAATATTGACTATATTTAGGTACTTAAAAATATGAAAATATTTTACATAGTTAGATGTTGGGATAATATGGCTTAGTGCAAACAATCAGGTGAGAATTTATTATTCTCAGTGAAATTAGTTGAAATAAGACTATTGATTTATTTGGGTAGCATAAAATAGATATATATATATTTTTAAAGATTTTATTTATTTATTTGAGAGAGAGAGAATGAGAGAGAGAGCACATGAGAGGGGTTAGGGTCAGAGGGAGAAGCAGACTCCCTGCCGAGCAGGGAGCCCGATGCGGGACTCGATCCAGGGACTCCAGGATCATGACCTGAGCCGAAGGCAGTTGCTTAACCAACTGAGCCACCCAGGTGCCCATAAAATAGATATATTAACTCAGAGTGTGGCTGTGAGACTATCTGAATGACTGATATCATGCAGGGGTCTGCAGAGCTTTGCCAGGAAGAGTTGGGCTTTGAGAGTCAAAGAGGAATTAACTAGGCCAAGGTGGGGTGGGAAGATTATACTCCAAAGGAGGACTAGCATATTGAAGAAAAAAAAATCCCTGTTGTAGAAATTAACATGAAACTACAGGTTCCAGAGAAAGGGGAGAAATGGCAGGAGCTGAGTCCATAGAGGAAATAAAGGGCCAATCATGCAGGGCCTTGCAAGCCATGTTTAGGATTTCTGTCTTTATCCTAAGACCAAAGAGACCTAGGAACAATGACAAGTCATTGATAGGCTGGTAAGCAAGGAAAAATGATCTAATTTACATTTTATTGTCTGATGGCTCCTATTTTCTCTATGAACTAGACGCAAAGTCATCCTTGGTGAGGAATCAATGAGGGCAAAGACTGAGGAGAGTGGAGAAAGTTTAAATTATCTTTTTGTCCAAATTCCTAACAAATGGTTAGTATGTGGGCCCTGAGGGCAACATAGGAGGGATAGTAGGGTGTGGGTAGCCTTCCCAGTGTACCTACAGCTTGTGGGTGATATATTTAAGTCAAGATCATTACCAGCAGGTCCTGCTCTTTTTGACTGCTTACCTCAGCTCATCTCTCACTGGTAAGGTGGACCAGCTACACAGCCATGTCTGCCATCTGTTCACTCTGGCCTCTGTTGCAGTCACTTCTTTCCTTGTCAAGCTGGCCCCATGGCAGCCTACTTGACTTTCAGCCCAGATGCCTCTGAGACCCCCTTTTGGAGGCCACTGGAAACTCTGGGCCTCATTCATAAGGACAATAAGCAGGGCTCAGAAAAATTTATCAAGACTTTGCCAGTTCATACTATGCAGAACTACCAAGTTTAGTCAGAAGTGGCCATGCCCAGAATATAGATGGGATTTGGAGCCTAGGTCCCTCTTTCCTTATGTTCTCCCAATACCTATTATATTACAGGCTTTCCAGATAAAGTTTGGAAAGAAAAGTTTAGGACACACATGTAGAACTATTTTTCTATACCCCCTATCTCATTCAGCCTTTTCCTTCTTAAAATTTCTGAGGCTTATATGTCCTTCCTTTTCTAGGCATTAAGTCTCCAGTCTAGGCCTGGGGGAAGAGAGGTTCCCAATGAACAAAATTTAAGAATGGAAATATATCAATATCTTCTTTGAAAAATACTATCCCTATTACACTGAGCCAGTGCCACTAAATGAAAAATACGTGAATGTAACACACACTTAATTAATGTAGCTTCATAAATGCTTAGTAACCATGACCATTATTATTATTGGTACTGCTGTTATTACTATAGGTTTAGGCAACAAACAGAGCCCAGACTCTAAGAATTCAGTACAAATGCAGAGCACCCAGGTGCTAGGAATCCAGCCAGGCAATCAGAATCTTAAATCCACAAAGTTGCTTGGAACCGGCAGGTCAATCTGCTGATGAGCAGAGTTAGAATTTGTTTGTTATGTTTTACGTGTTCTGGGGTGTGAGGGCAGCAAAAGCTGGAGTTGTGTTACTGCTGGGGAAAACCAGACTTCTACAAGTGTTAATCTATCCAAAATTAGAGCAAAAACAAGAGAGCAATTGTTCCGGAGAGTTTTTGTGTTGAAAATTTTTTTAAAAAAATTAATCTTTTATTAACTCAATTTTCTCTTGCTTTTACCTTCTGTTAATTTGTGGGAAATACAACTGCTTTGTTAGCGGAATTTTCTTTGCGATTCAGATTCAGTGCTGCATATATCTTCTCTCCAATTATCTTGTCTACTTTAGTTTGCTTGATAGATTTACTCTACCAGACTGTTTATATCTCTTGAAAAATCTCCCTGATATCAGTTATATTTGTGTGATATACATATGCATGATCATTATAATTAAATATAATATGGTAGAAGAAAAGGTAACTGTAATTTTTTTTAATGGAGGGAAAAAGTTCTTTCCAGGTCTATGCTAAGGACAAATCCCCTCTCTATCTTCAATTGAAAACAATATCCACACTGCTAGAACTTTTTCTGAATTCACATCTTCTATCTCTACAATCTTCTTTGGGAGAACATTTTCCCCTTTTTTTCTCTACACCTTGTCTATTTTGAGGTGGTGCCCTGTGTGGGGTCTACCTGGACCCTAGCCCTTTAAATGCAGGCTTCTCTTTTATGCATCATGACCTAAGTGAGCAAGCCCATGATGGAACTTGTTCCATATATTCTCCCAGGTAACTTCCTACCTACTTGCTGGACCAGTTGTTCCCTGTCTACTTGGCTCTAGGCTCTAGACATTTCAACTTTTCTACTTGACTCATGGCATCTGTTATTAGGCAGAATTCTAAGATGACCCCATGATTCCTGCCCCCCCCCTTTGAGTATGTATGCAGCCCTGGCCAACAACTGGATTGCAGCCTGCTGAGACCCTTCTCAGAGGACCGATCAGGACATGCTCAGACTCCTGACTCATGTAAACTGTGAGATAACAGATACATGTTGTTGAAAGACACTGTTTTTTTGTGATTTGTTATACAGAGGCAGAAAATGAATACAATGTCCAATGTTCCCATGGTTTGGGAGAAAAGGAGACTGTCTCCATCTTCTCTGGCCCCAAAGGAACTTCCCTGATCAGCACTCATCCCTTGCTCTCATTAAGATTATAGACATGGTTGAGAGTGAAAATTTTCTCTTTTGAAAATTATCTCTTTTACCCCATATCCCCAAGCCCAGCTCAGTTAATGCACTTATGCATTATCTGCAATACCATTTTCCCCCAAAATAATAGTTTTTATTTTAATAGGTATTAACTAAGTTGTAAAGCTAAAGCTCTAAAAGTGAAATCTTACGACATAAGCCAGAGGGTGGGAGACTATATTAGGGATCATATGAACCTGAAGTTCTTAAATTTTTTGATGTTTTCTCCCATATCTAGCTTTTTCTTAAAGTTAACAGAGTTAATTTTTTAAGCATATATCTGATCATGCCACTTCGTTGCTTAAGAACATCTTCTATCTTGTCACTGTAAAAGAATATCCAAATGCCTTAGCATGTCCAACAAAATCCTGGATAACCTGGCTCTAATTTTCTATTTATTTACCTCTACCAAAATATACCATGCACTCCTAAGTACATTGTTCTTAAAGCTCATGGTCCTTGATTCATAGAATACTCTTCTGTTACCTTGGCATCCTTCCCATCTAATTTGCCTGGTATACTTGAACTCTTGTGAGGAATTTGGCTAAGGGTGACTTCCTTTATGAAGCTTTCTCTGACGATTCTTTCCCACAGGTCTTTCATCCATGTGCCCCCCTAAGCTCTTCACACATCTCTGCTATTAGATATTTTATACAGAAGTATTTGTTTAGATGTCTGTGGGCTCCCTAAATGCAGGGATCATGTCTCAAATAAGAAGTATGTATCTCCAGTGCCTAGCATAGTACTGACTTACAATAGATGCTCAATAAATGGTAAATGATTTAACAACTGAATATTTGCTTTGTTGGAGTTCTACTATCTACTATGTACCTTATTTCTATCTACATAATAAGACTAGACCAGCTTTTCTTTAAACTACATTGCTTTCTTCTCAGCCATGGAGCCCACCTTTCATTGGTTATTTTATAAAATGCCTCAGAGAGAAATGTCATTTTTAATGTAAATTTTTGTTACATAATTGATCTGATTTCACAGATGAAAAGATAGCAGTTATTTACATTGAGAGGCTATTCAGTTTTCTTATATAATTATAAAGTAGTTGACCCAGCATTGCCAAAATCATTAATATCACTCTAGAAAGCAATGTATCTGACAATGTGCACTAATTTATAATTTCCTTCCCCTTTTTATTTTAGTAGACCAATGTCCAAGGCTTCATTTTAAAAATAACAATAATAACTTTAGTGATCCCTCTTCTTTCACAAGGTCAAAGCCAGGCATAGCATGACTCTCTTTTTTCCCTTTCCCAGAACTGATTTTTCCCTCACCTCTGCTTGTCCTAGTTTCTTCATTAGCCACGTGTGAGGTTGAGAATATTGTATTAGGACCTGGAGGCTTGAGAATTAGAACTTTCAACATATTAGTGATGATCAGAATCCAATGTGCAGAATGAATATCTCTGACAGAATTCTAATCTCTGGCAAGCAGTTCACAGGATCTAGAGGGAACTCTTATTTGTGTATGTATACGGGTTTTCCATAGCATAGTTCTTCTTACTTAGAAAAACTAATATAGTGGAAAGCAAATATGCTGCAAAGAATCAACATTTCTTCCAGAGCCAAAGATGCAATTTTTATATTATCTACCCTTTCAGATCTGAAACAGGCCTATTGTATGTCTATGTTCTTTGTATTGGCACAGAGTCTGTGTACTTTTTATTAACTCTGATAAGCAAGAGTTGACTATGTAAAGCTAATAATAGATTTCAGAATTCCTTCTGGAAAGCACATAGCACACGTGAAAGGAAGCATTATTAACCAAACAAATCTTTCAGTTCATAAAGATTAGCATTTTGACAAGCTATTGTCTTAGATGAAGGACTTAGATTATATATTACATAATTTCAAAGTATTTTGTATTTCTTCTTGATTTGAGTATCCAGTAAATAGTATTCATCTTTGTATCAATGTAAAGGAGACCTTCAGCTCTGTTTTAGTCTCCTAGCCCACTGATGTGCTGTAGGCCATTAATTTGCAACTGGGTTTTGTTTCTACTATTAATTATAATCCTCTGGAACAGGGTAACATTACAATAAATAATATGTCAAATTCTCTAAGCTAAGTAGGTTGCTACTTACTAGCAATATATTTGTTCTCTGAAGTTGCCATATAGATAATTAAAAATAGAATATCACATTCAAAATAAACCTGGACCATTTCCCCATACCTCATATTTGTTATATTCCTTTTTAGGCAATTATTAGCTGTTTTTCAAAATAATCTTAAATATATTTATCTAAAACCAGATCTTTGTGATTTGATAAGAACCCATGTCATGTGTTCATTATACTATCTTTTTAAAAAATTTTTTAATTGTTATGTTAATCACCATACATTACATCATTAGTTTTTGATGTAGTGTTCCACGATTCATTGTGCATAACACCCAGTGCTCCATGCAGAACGTGCCCTTTTAATACCCATCACCAGGCTAACCCATCCTCCCACCCCCCTCCCCTCTAGAACCCTCAGTTTGTTTTTCAGAGTCCATCGTCTCTCATGGTTCGTCTCCCCCTCCTATTTCCCCCCCCTTCATTCTTCCCCTCCTGCTATCTTCTTTTTTTTTTTTCTTAACATATATTGCATTATTTGTTTCAGAGGTACAGATCTGTGATTCAACAGTCTTGCACAATTCACAGCACTTACCAGAGCACATACCCTCCCCAGTGTCTATCACCCAGCCACCCCATCCCTCCCACCCCACCCCCCACTCCAGCAACGCTCCGTTTGTTTCCTGAGATTAAGAATTCCTCATATCAGTTAGGTCATATGATACATGTCTTTCTCTGATTGACTTATTTCACTCAGCATAAGACCCTCCAGTTCCATCCACATCGTTGCAAATGGCAAGATCTCATTCCTTTGATGGCTGCATAATATTCCATTGTATATATATACCACCTCTTCTTTATCCATTCATCTGTTGATGGACATCTTGGCTCTTTCCACAGTTTGGCTATTGTGGATATTGCTGCTATAAACATCGGGGTGCACGTACCCCTTCAGATCCCTACATTTGTATCTTTGGGGTAAATACCCAGTAGTGCAATTGCTGGATTGTATGGTAGCTCTATTTTCAACTTTTTGAGGAGCCTCCATACTCTTTTCCAGAGTGGTTGCACAGCTTGCATTCCCACCAACAGTGTAGGAGGGTTCCCCTTTCTCCGCATTCTCGCCAACATCTGTCATTTCCTGACTTGTTAATTTTAGCCATTCTGACTGGTGTGAGGTGGTATCTCATTGAGGTTTTGATTTGGATTTCCCTGATGCCGAGCGATGTTGAGCACTTTTTCATGTGTCTGCTAGCCATTTGGATGTCTTCTTTGCAGAAATGTCTGTTCATGTCTTCTGCCCATTTCTTGATTGGATTATTTGTTCTTTGGGTGTTGAGTTTGATAAGTTCTTTATAGATTTTGGATACTAGCCCTTTATCTGATATGTCATTTTCAAATATCTTCTCCCATTCTGTCGGTTGTCTTTTGGTTTTGTTGACTGTTTCTTTTGCTGTGCAAAAGCTTTTTATCTTGATGAAGTCCCAATCGTTCATTTTTGCTTTTGTTTCCCTTGCCTTTAGCGATGCTTCTAGGAAGAAGTTGGTGCAGCTGAGGTTGAAGAGGTTGCTGCCTGTGCTCTCCTTTAGGATTTTGATGGAATCCTGTCTCACATTTAGGTCTTTCAACCATTTGGAGTCTATTTTTGTGTGTGGTGTAAGGAAATGGTCCAGTTTCATTCTTCTGCATGTGGCTGTCCAATTTTCCCAACACCATTTGTTGAAGAGACTGTCTTTTTGCCATTAGACATTCTTTCCTGCTTTGTCAAAGAAGAGTTGACCATGGAGTTGAGGGTCCATTTCTGGGCTCTCTATTCTGTTCCCTTGATCTATGTGTCTGTTCTTGTGCCAGTACCATACTGTCTTGATGACAGCTTTGTAATAGAGCTTGAAGTCCGGAATTTGATGCCACCAGCTTTGCTTTTCTTTTTCAACATTCCTCTGACTATGCGGGGTCTTTTCTGGTTCCATACAAATTTTAGGATTATTTGTTCCATTTCTTTGAAAAAAGTGGATGGTATTTTGATGGGGATTGCATTGAATGTGTAGATTGCTCTAGGTAGCATTGACATCTTCACAATATTTGTTCTTCCAATCCATGAGCGTGGAATGTTTTTCCACTTCTTTGTGTCTTCCTCAATTTCTTTCATGAGTATTTTATAGTTTTCTGAGTACAGATTCTTTGCCTCTTTGGTTAGATTTATTCCTAGGTATCTTATGGTTTGGGGTGCAATTGTAAATGGGATCAACTCCTTAATTTCTCTTTCTTCTGTCTTGTTGTTGGTGTATAGGAATGCCACTGATTTCTGTGCATTGATTTTATATCCTGCCACTTTACTGAATTCCTGTAAGAGTTCTAGCAGTTTTGGGGTGGAGTCTTTTGGGTTTTCCACATAAAGTATCATATCATCTGCAAAGAGTGAGAGTTTGACTTCTTTGCCGATTTGGGTGCCTTTGATTTCTTTTCCTGGTCTGATTGCTGTGGCTAGCACTTCTAATACTGCGTTGAATAGCAGTGGTGATAATGAACATCCCTGCCATGTTCCTGACCTTAGGAGGAAAGCTCTCAGTTTTTCCCCATTGAGAATGATATTCACTGTGGGTTTTTCATAGATGGCTTTTATGATATTGAGGTATGTACCCTCTATATCTATATTCTGAAGAGTTTTGATCAAGAAAGGATGCTGTACTTTGTCAAATGCTTTTTCTGCATCTATTGAGAGGATCATATGATTCTTGTTCTTTCTTTTATTGATGTATTGTATCACATTGATTGATTTGTGGATGTTGAACCAACCTCGCAGCCCAGGGATAAATCCCACTTGGTCATGGTGAATAAAATCCTTTTAATGTACTGTTGGATCCCATTGGCTAGTATTTTGGTGAGAATTTTTGCATCCATGTTCACAAGGGATATTGGTCTGTAATTCTCCTTTTTGATGGGGTCTTTGGTTTTGGGATCAAGGTAACAGTGGCCTCATAAAACGAGTTTGGAAGTTTTCCTTCCATTTCTATTTTTTGGAACAGTTTCAGAAGAATAGGTATTAATTCTTCTTTAAATGTTTGGTAGAATTCCCCTGGGAAGCCATCTGGCCCTGGGCTTTTGTTTGTTGGGAGATTTTTGATGACTGCTTCAATTTCCTTAGTGGTTATAGGTCTGTTCAGGTTTTCTATTTCTTCCTGGTTCAGTTTTGATAGTTGATACATTTCTAGGAATGCATCCATTTCTTTCAGATTATCTAATTCGCTGGCATAGAGCTGCTCATAATATGCTCTTATAATTGTATTTCTTTGGTGTTGGTTGTGATCTCTCCTCTTTCATTCATGATTTTATTTATTTGGGTCATTTCTCTTTTCTTTTTGATAAGTCTGGACAGGGGTTTACCAATCTTGTTAATTCTTTCAAAGAACCAGCTCCTAGTTTCGTTGATCTGTTCTACTGTTCTTTTGGTTTCTATTTCATTGATTTCTGCTCTGATCTTTATTATTTCTCTTCTCCTGCTGGGTTTAGCCTTTATTTGCTGTTCTCTCTCCAGCTCCTTTGGGTGTAGGGTTAGGTTGTGTATTTGAGACCTTTCTTGTTTCTTGAGAAAGGCTTGTATTGCTATATACTTTCCTCTTAGGACTGCCTTTGCTGCATCCCAAAGATTTTGAACAGTTGTGTTTTCATTTTCATTGGTTTCCATGAATTTTTTAAATTCTTCTTTAATTTCCTGGTTGACCCATTCATTCTTTAGTAGGATGCTCTTTAGCCTCCATGTATTTGAGTTCTTTCCGACTTTCCTCTTGTGATTGAGTTCTAGTTTCAAAGCATTGTGGTCTGAAAATAGGCAGGGAATGATCCCAATCTTTTGGTACCAGTTGAGACCTGATTTGTAACCTAGGATATGATCTATTCTGGAGAATGTTCCATGGGCAGTAGAGAAGAATGTGTATTCCGTTGCTTTGGGATGGAATGTTCTGAATATGTCTGTGAAGTCCATCTGGTCCAGTGTGTCATTTAAAGCCTTTATTTCCTTGTTGATCTTTTGCTTAGATGATCTGTCCATTTCAGTAGGGGGGGTGTTAAAGTCCCCCACTATTATTGTATTGTTGTCGATGTGTTTCTTTGCTTTTGTTATTAACTGCCTTATATAATTGGCTGCTCCCATGTTAGGGGCATAGATATTTACAATTGTTAGATCTTCTTGTTGGATAGACCCTTTAAGTAGGATATAGTGTCCTTCCTCATCTCTTATTACAGTCTTTGGTTTAAAATCTAATTGGTCTGATATGAGGATTGCCACCCCAGCTTTCTTTTGGTGTCCATTAGCATGGTAAATGGTTTTCCACCCCTTCACTTTCAATCTGGGGGTGCCTTTGGGTCTAAAATGAGTCTCTTGCAGACAGCATATCAATGGGTCTTGTTTTTTTATCCAGTCTGATAGCCTGTGTCTTTTGATTGGGGCATTTAGCCCATTTACATTCAGGGTAACTATTGAAAGATATGAAATTAGTGCCATTGTATTGCCTATAAGGTGACTGTTACTGTATATTGTCTGTGTTCCTTTCTGGTCTGTGTTGCTCTTAGGCTCTCTCTTTGCTTAGAGGACCCCTTTCAAGATTTCTTGTAGGGCTCGTTTTGTGTTTGCAAATTCGTTTAGTTTTTGTTTGTCCTGGAAAATTTTTATCTCTCCTTCTATTTTCAATGACAGCCTAGCTGGATATAGTATTCTTGGCTGCATATTTTTCTCATTTAGTGCTCTGAATATATCATGCCAGTCCTTTCTGGCCTGCCAGGTCTCTGTGGATAGGTCTGTTGCCAATCTAATGTTTCTACCATTGTAGTTTACATATCTCTTCTCCCGAGCTGCTTTCAGGATTTTCTCTTTGTCTCTGAGACTCGTAAGTTTTACTATTAGATGTCGGGGTGTTGACCTATTTTTATTGATTTTGAGAGGTGTTTCTCTGTGCTTCCTGGATTTTGATGCCTGTTTCCTTGCCCAAATTAGGGAAGTTCTCTGCTATAATTTGCTCCAATATACCTTCTACCCCTCTCTCTCTTTCTTCTTCTTCTGGGATCCCAATTATTCTAAAGTTGTTTCATCTTATGGTATCGCTTATCTCTCGAATTCTGCCCTCGTGATCCAGTAGTTGTTTATCTCTCTTTTTCTCAGCTTCTTTATTCTCCATCATTTGGTCTTCTATATCACTGATTCTCTCTCCTGCCTCATTTATCCTAGCAGTTAGTGCCCCCATTTTTGATTGCACCTCATTAATAGCCTTTTTGATTTCAACTTGGTTAGATTTTAGTTCTTTTATTTCTCCAGAAAGGGTTTCTCTAATAACTTCCATGCTTTTTTCAAGCCCAGCTAGTATCTTTAAAGTGATGATTCTGAACTCTAGATCCCACATCGTACTAATGTCCATATTGAGTAGGTCCCTGGCAGTCCGTACTACCTCTTGTTGTTTTTGTTGAGGTGATTTTTTCCGCCTTGTCATTTTGTCCAGAGGAGAATAGATGAATGAGAGAACAAAATGCTAACAGGGTAACAACGTCCCCAGAAAATATACTCTAAACAAATCAGAAAAGATCTGAAGCCAGGGGAAAAGAAAGGAAAGAAAGAAAAAAGAAAAAGAAAAAGATAAAAACAAACAAAAACAGAACAACAACAAAAAAAAAACCAGAATACGATCAAAATGATCAGGCTGGTGCATAGATCAGTGCCACACACTAGATTTTGGGTGCATTTTGGTCTGTTAGAAGAAAGTGCCTCCCAAAATTTTAAAGAAAGAAAAACTTATATATGTACAAAAATAAGGGTTGATATGATGAAGGGATGGAATATGACTGTAAAGATGAAAATTATAAAAAATTTTATAAAAGGAATTGATAAGTTGTTTGAAAAAAGACAGGAGAGGATTTAAAAAAAAAAGAAAAAAAAAGGGAGAGAATGTGATCAGGCAGGAGACTAGAACAAAACCATACACTAGAGATTTAGGGTATATTTTGATCTGTTAGAAGAAACTATCTCAAACTTTTAAAGAGAGAACAACTTATATATATATATGCCAAAAATACGGGTAACTACTATGAAGGGATAGAATATGACTCTAAAAATGAAAAATAAAAACGTTTTTTTAAAAAAGGGATTGATAAGATGTTGGTTGAAAAAGGGAAAAAGAAAAATTCAAAAAAAAAAAAAGACAGTTAAAAAAAAAATTAACTTTGAAAGACTAAAGAATCATGGGAAAAAAGCCATGAATTCTATGTGATGTATTCCCTTAGTTCTGGAGTTCTGCCGTTCTCATTGTTCGGTAAACTTGGTCTTGGCTGGCTGTTCTTGCTGATCTTCTGGGGGAGGGGTTTGTTGTCATGGTTCCCAAATGTCTTTGCCGGAGGCGGAAGTGCCCCGCCCTTGCCCAGTCTGGGCTAAGTAATCTGCTTGGGTTTGCTCTCGGGAGCTTTTGTTCCCTGCGAGCTTTCGGTACAGCTTTGGAGGATGAGAGTGAAAATGGCGGCCTCCCAATCTCCGCCCCGGAGAAGCCGAGAACTCGGGGCCCCGCTCCTCAGTGCGCCCCCAGAGAAAAGCAGTCAGTCACTCCCGTCTCCCCGGTCTCCGGCCGCACTCCGTGCTCACCTGGCCTGTGACCGAGTGTTTCTATCTCTCGCACCTGACAGTGTGGAGTCTCCAAACCCAGCAGATCCCTGCAGTGTGCTCCCGCGCCGCTCCTCCTGGGGGAGGAAGGAGAGTCTCCCCAGATCTGCCGCTTTTTGGGTCCCTGCTGGAGGAGCAGTGGCCCGACTGTGCCGCGGATCACGGTTTATGGGAACCCTGAGCTGAGAGCCCACGCCTCGGCTCTGTCTCTGCAGCCAGCTTCCCCGCTCCAATACCTGGGAGCTCTGCTGCACTCAGGCACCCCCAGTCTTTCTGTGACCCCGAGGGTCCTGAGACCACACTGTCCCACAAGGGTTCCACCCCCTGCTTAGCCACTGGAGCAATGTCCCTCAGCGGAGCCGACTTCTAAAAGTTCCGATTTTGTGCTCCGTTGCTCTATCACTTGGTAGAAGCGGCCGTCGGAGGCCCTCTCCCCTGCCGTCTATCCTCCCGAATATCGCCTCAGATTCACTTCTCCGCACGTCCTACCTTCCAGAAAGTGGTCGCTTTTCTGTTCAGAGAGTTGTTGCTATTCTTTTCTTTGATCTCCTATTGAGTTTGTAGGTGTTCAGAATGGTTTGAGCCCTATCCAGCTGAATTCCTGTGACCAGGCGAAATCCAGGTCTCCTACTCCTCTGCCATCTTGCTCCGCCCCCTCATTATACTATCTTAGCCACCTCAAGCATATGAGCAATTATGGTTGAGGCCTTAATTATTGGTTGTTTATATATAAAATGTAAAATTACATATAAACACTCAACAAAAATTAGTTTTATTATCAAATTTATGAATAATACTAGATAAAGTTCATTTACTCATTTAACAAATACTCATTTAGCACTTACAACGTACTAATGCCCAGTCAAGATACTGGGTATATAACAGTGGAAAGACAGGGTCTCTTCTCTGAAAACCTTTATGGTGTGCAAGTAACTAAAGTATAATGTTATTATATTAATATAATATAATATAAACTTAGAGAGGAGCACATAAATCTGCCTAAGACTGTTAGAGATGGTTTCACAGAACACATAATACTTGTCTTATGACTTGAAGAATTTATCAAATGGATTTTGAAGGAACATGGTGAAGAAGGAAAGGAATAAAGAAAGAGGTAGAGAAAGCAGAATATTTAGAACCAGAGAAATTTGGACCTAGATCCTTGTTTTGCCACTTTCTATGATCTTTAGGTAAATGATAACCTTTCAGAGGTTCATATTATTTCTTTTGAGATAATATAGATGACCATACTTAGCATAGGACTTTGCACATGATAGGGACTCAATAAATATTGTCCCTTTGCACCTACTATGAACTTCTTGTGGGTAGATAGTATCAACATTTTAAAGATGAGGAAAGTAGGTTCACAATGGTTAAGGAAACTTGCTTAAGATCACACAACTAAGTAAGTTAGTGGCAGAGCCAGGATTAGAACCTGTATCTTCTTTTTTTTTTTTTTTTTTTTAAGATTTTATTTATTTATCAGAGAGAGAGAGAGACAGAGGCAGGCAGAGGGAGAAGCAGGCTCCCTGCTCAGCAAGGAGCCCGATGTGGGACTCGATCCCAGGACCCTGGGATCATGACCTGAGCCGAAGGCAGACGCTTAACTGACTGAGCTACCCAGGCGTCCCTAGAACCTGTATCTTCTGACAAAACTTTTCCCACTATGCTGCAAGAAGGATTCCAGGCTTTTCCCATGCATTTAACTATTTATTTGGCCAATAAACATTTCTTAAGTGTCTATTAAGTGTCAGACATGTTACTATACCCAGATGAATCAGTGGGGAACACATAGACAAAGTCTGCCTTCATTGAGCTGAGAGTCTATCAGAGAAGGCAGACTTTATACCAGCAATTTCAATAAATCCTAATGAATGTAATGTTGATCACATTTAGGTGCTCAGGGAAAGTGTGTGGCAAGAAGACTTATTCTAATTGAGGTAGTTTGGGAAGTCCTATAAAGGGGGAGTAGTATTTTTGTCAGGACCTAAAAATGATCAGGAGTTATCTGGACAGGCAGGAGAGATTTTTTCCAAACAGTGGGAGGTTTGGCAAAGATTAAATGAGAATATGGTATGTTCAAGGAATTGAAACTGATCCAGGATAGCAGGATCAGAGAGCATGAATAAAAGAGTGGCAAGAGGTGACTCTACAGAGATTGACAGAAACAAAGTTGTAGAGGGCTGTACAAGCCATCTTAAAGAGCCTAGATTTTATTCTAAGGGTAAAAGGTGTTGTAATTTCTACACTGCATAAAAAGCCTGACCAGAGGAGAAAATTGGGTCTAAAATCTGACACTGCTTATCCCAGGGAGGGAATGGTTATCTTTTTCTTTTTTTTTTCTTTTTAAAATTCATCACAAAGGCCCATACAGGTTTGCTGTGGCCATAGTGGGAAACCACCCAAGGTTTTAAGCAGCAGAATGATATCTGATTTGCATTTTTCCTTGCTCATTCTAGCTGTGCTGAGGCTTCTCGTAGAGGGAGCAAGACAGGATAAGTGGGACTTGGCATAGGTGAGTCAGTGGCAGCTTAGATCAGAGCTGTAGCTCTGGGGAAGAAGAGAAGTGAGAGATGTTTAAGACAGAATTTACAGGACTTATGAGTGACTATGGATCTAGAGGGCAAGGAGACAGGAGGAGACAGGGATGTTCCTCACTCTCCTGGCTTGAGTGGAAAACCATAGGAACCTCAGGTACAATATCTAAGACTTCAGTGTTGAGAAAAAGCTATTGGAGTTAATCAGTGTTGGGAAGGTGCCCAAATCAGCTGAAATAGAGGACACAATAAAAGCATTTAAAAGTCCTTTGGGGCCAGGAGGCATGGCATTACACTTAAAGTAATGTTTCTTTTTCTTTCTTTGTTGGAAAACCTGCATCTCTTTGATACTTTCATTTACTTCCTAGACCGTTGTATATTTCTATTTGGCTAAATTTGTTCTACAGGGACATTAGCTGTTATCTGACTTTAGTTTTAATTTAAAAGGGGAAAAAACTGTAATTATGAAGAAGATTGGGCATGTGGGCACCTGATTCATTTCCCTGGGTGGCATCATGACTCACCCTCATTAAAGTAGTTTTGCAGTGCAATGCCTGATGCCTTACCAGTTTTGAATTTTCTCTGCCCTGTATGAACAATAAGATAAGTTTCTCTCATGGGTCATTCAGTGCTCTTCATCTCTACTATGAGTCAGATGTTTTGCGTTTCAAAACATTATCCTGCCTACAATTTCCCTCTTTATAAATTATGCAGAAAATTTCTACCAACAACAGATTCTCATTTACTGACTTTTTAGATTTGTATCTATAAAACATGTTCTAGTTGTTATGCTATAACTTAGTGAGCAGTTTTATGGTCAACAGTAAGGTACCATTCTATTTGTTTTATCATCACTGTCTAAATATTAAGGTGCCTCATTAGATAAAAACACAAGCATCTGTAAGTAAACTCAAATACTGATGATTAAGTCACGTGAAAAGCCTTGCCTTCATCCTGTGTCTTCATCTAGTTACAGAAGATTTCCTCTCTTTCACATTCGACCTCTCAGAAAGAGTTGTCTACACTTCCTGGACTCACTTTCTCATCTCTCAGTGAGTCTTCAAACACTGCTCCACTTTTGCACTGAAATCTGTTAGGTCCCCCAGGATTGTCTCTTCCTATATATAATGGACAAAGCCTTTATCTTATTTGACCAATCTGCTTCACTTAGCTTGTGAAACACTCTCTGCATGTTACTCTGTGATACCACACTCTCCTGGTCTTCCTTCTACTGCTCTAGTTTCCATCTTGCTCTCCCTTTGTAAATACCCCTATCTCCACCCACTCATACAATACTATTCTCCAGGGTTCTAGATTAGTTTCTCTTCCCTTATTCTACAGACTGCCTCTGGATGATCTCAGCCATTTACATGGCTTTATTGCTCAATCATATGCTGATGTTCCTCATAGTTTTATCTCCAGCCCAAACTTGAGTTCCAAACCTCTAAATTCATCTTTCTCCCTGAACCCTGCACTTAAATGTTCCACAGATACTTCAAAGTCAACCTGTCTGTGTTAGTTTCCCAGGGCTGCTGCAAAACAGCATCACAAACTGGGTGGCTTAAAACAATAGAACTTTATTTTCTCATGGTTCTGAATGCTAGAGGTTTGAAATGAAGTTGTCGGCAGGGTCATGCTACCTCTGAAGGCTCTAAGGAAGATCCTTCATTTCCTCTGCAGCTTCCAGGTGTTGCTTGGCTTGTGGGAGCATGACGCATCTCTTTCCTCATCTCCTCATGGCCTTGCCTGTGTCTACGCCTTTTCCTCTTCTTGTGAACACACCAGTCATTGAATTGGGGGCCCACCCTAAGTGTCTTTATTTATTTGTTTTGTTTGTATTGTATCATAAGCTTCATGATTACAGAAATTATGTCTTTCCACTGTAATCTCTGGCACCTAGTACAGTGTCAGTAAATGAATTTTTGCCTAATAAATATTTATTAAAGAGTAGTGTGAAGGAAAGAGGTAAAGCGATTAATCAACAATTAATCAGCAAGAACTAATACAAAAAAAATATAAGCAAGCCAAAATAAGTTTAGGTGTGAATTTTTTAAATGTTCCAAATGTAATTTTTTCTAGTCAATGTACTAACAAATACATTAAGAATTAGTCAAACTTTATTTTAAGCTCACTCAAAACTTTCTTCTATAGTCTAGCAAAAATCCTGTGGTTCCCACAGATGCTGGAAAATACAATTATATTTCCCATTGCCTGTTTTTATAACTGAATCCTTTCACCCTTCTTTATTAATGAAAAACTATCATAGGATGTGATATTGTTTCCTAAATATTTCTTGAACACATCTCCAAAAAGGACAAGGTTAAGCAATCACTAGCAGTCTAATTACAAAAAAAGGAAAATTAAAAGACAAAAACTGTTTATATCTTAACAAAATGTCTCCAGACATCAGCCTGAAAGAATGAAAGAAAGCACTATTTGTAATTTATATCTGCTTACTTTTAAAACATTTAGGCCTCCATACATATATAACTAGTATAAGCACTGACTGAATATTTAGGCAACCTAGAAGTTGAAAGGGGTCAGACATGCAGGGTTATATCTACTTTGCCTACATTAATAAATTTTCTCCCACGGGAGAATCTGTGGTAGACCCCTGTGCTTGTAATTATTGAAAATGCCCTAGGTTCAACTAAATCAGACTATGTCATATAGATATTGATGAGAAGAAAAGTGGGAAGTGCCTCACTCTTCCACAACATTCATTATGTAGGCAAATAAGGATTACTCTAGGGAGTTAATTGTATTCTTTACAAGAAGGCAAGTCCTCAAAAGAAATTCTGTCTTGGTATTTTGCTCTACTTGGCTTTAGTGCTACTTGATGTTATTAAATTCACACAACTTTCAGAGCACATAATTATAATATTCACTAATTAAACAGAACAAGTCAACCAAATGAGATTTAGTTAGGAAAATGTCTTGGCATAACCCAGTGGGTCTGCTTAGATTTATTGTCACCAAATTATCCTAAGTAGACACTAGCATTCACAGCTTAGTATTTATTATTCTTCTTCTATTTTTACTTCATTTTGACAAATTCAAGGCAGAGGATTCTAGATATACCGTATTATGTGGGGGCCTCTAGCTACACTTATGTAACCACTTCTAAGGCCTTATGTAGCAACTTTCTTCACTCAACAAGATTCATTTTTGAATTCTGAGTAATTTTAGAGTAGTTAAAATGGTTTCCTTCATTTTAACAATAAAAGTTGTCATTTTCAATTAGATTTTTATAGGTAAAATGATCACTATTATTACTAAGAAATGTTCTACATCTTTTGCATATATTAACTATTTAATCCTTAAACCAGTAGTATCTAGGTAGATACTATTGTCACCTGTGATTTACAGATGGGGAACTAAAGCACAGAGCCTTTAACTGACTTGCCTACATTTATATAGCTAGAAAAGAGTGGAGCAAGGATTTGCTTCCATACATTCTGACTCAGGGTTTTTACTCTTGACCACCATGTTATCCTGCCTATCAATAATCTTATTATGTCATATTTGTAATATACTTTAAAAAATACATACTACTTTTGCTAATTATAATTGTTACTAATTCATGTAAACTAGATCCCTTATTTCAGCATTCTTGAGAGTTTAAGGAGATCTAGAGAAACAGACCTTTTCTTTCAGATTACCCCAATGCTGGCAGTATTTGACTATATTTACGAAGAAGTGGCTAGTTACAGAACTACTTTTTTCCTTTATTCAGTCAGTATTTATGGAGCACTCCTTTTGCTTTAGTCACTGTTAGGCACTAGGATACAGACATAAAAGTCTTAGTCCTTACCTAAAGGGAATTCAAAGTCCAAGAAGTTTTGCTTAATGGAGAGATAAAATAGTATCTTTCAGCTTGTTGCTGACAGAGTGAAGGGAAGAAATGTCTGGTACTTTAAAGAAAGGGATAAGATAGTATGGCAGCTCTCTGATGAAATGCCATTGATCTATGCATCTCCCTACATTGCATATACCATCTTGATGACATGTGTCTTTTGCTTAGAGCTATCCTAATGGATTTTCACCAAGTAGACCCTAGAACTGATTCAGGTAGTTATGTGTCAGACACCATGTAGGGGTCTTTCCCATGTATTAACTCATTTAATTTAATCTATATGCTAATTCTCTCTTATAGGTGTTATCAACAATTAGTAGATGGAAAAGCAAAAAGATTAAGTGACTTTCTCTGGTCCATGGTAATGAATGATAATAATAAAAAAGGATTCAAACCTATTTTGACCAGAAATTTAGAGCTCCTGAGGGCAGACAGCTAATTTTTTTTGATCTTATGTACAGGCTCAAACAAACCTGTGTAATGAAGGTCCAGAATCTACAAGTGTGTTCTCTTATTTAAAAAAAAGTGAGGGGTGCTTGGGTGGCTCAGTTGGTTGATATCTAACTCTTGATTTCGGCTGAGGTCATGATCTCAGGTCACGAAATTGAGTGGAGCATCGGCCTCCCACTGGGCATGGAGCCTGTTTGAGATTCTCTCTCTCCCTCTCCTTCTGCCCCTCCCCCTGTTCACACTCTCTCTCTCTAGAATAAATAAGTAAATCTTTTTAAAAAATGAAATTAAACTTAACATCTTTTTAATTTAGAAGAGGTATTTCAGTTACCATTGCTGTTTAACAAATCACCCCAAAACTAAATAGATTAAAACTACAGGAACTATTATATTATAGTTTCAGGACAGGCTTCTCTGGTTGGTATTATTTCAGAGTTCTTATGCAGTTGTAGTCAGATGGTAACTGGAGCTAACAGTGTGGGGCTGGAGAAGCTGGAAACTGGCCATGTATCTCTCTCTTTTAGGTAGTCCCTGGGCTTCTCCATGAGGTCTCCCTGCATAGGCTAGCTTGAGTTTCCGCAAGGCATGTTGGTCTCAGGGCAGTTGGACTACTTACGTGGTGATGCAGGGTTCCATTGCTTGTGTTCCAGATGCAAGGTGGAGGTATTATTGCCTTTCTGATTTAACCTCAGAAGTCATACAGCATCACTTCCATCACATTCTGTTGGTTACAAATGAGGCTCAAATCTACCCAGATTCTTTGGGAGGGGAATTAGATTCTACTTCATGGTGGGGGAGTGGCAAGATTCTAGATGAACATGTGAGGTAGGGGATATAGCTATGGTTATCTCTATAAAATACACTCTTCCACAGTCTAC
Source organism: Phoca vitulina (assembly GCF_004348235.1). Classification (NCBI taxonomy): domain Eukaryota; kingdom Metazoa; phylum Chordata; class Mammalia; order Carnivora; family Phocidae; genus Phoca; species Phoca vitulina. The sequence continues at coordinate 13,267,445 of NW_022589722.1, read as the reverse complement.
CCTCTAACCCAGCAATTCACACCCCTCCCACAGGCAAAAAATGCTCAACTCTTCCCAAGATCCCTCAAAAGTTGCATCCTATTGAGCATTAGTCTCAGGCTGAGGTTTATCATCTAAATTAGGTCTGGACACAGTTGAGTCTCCTTAGGTAAGATATCTTAAACGGAGCACTTAAGTACCATTCCTCTTGGTCAGAAGTCCTGTGACCTAAAGAGACAGATTATCTGCCACCCACATATCTATCATATAATGACCACACAAACACAGATTAACCACAATAGACACTTCCATTTAAAAAAGATGGAAAAGTCATCAGTCCATAGAAATACTGAATTCCAGCCAGGGACACGTTGCCTGTTCTGCGAATAGGGTTCAGTTCTGCTCCCTGAGAGTTATGGCTCCTGGCTCTGCCCTCTGGGTTCTTATCCCCTCTGAGTCATTCTTTCTTTTTATAATAAGTGACCTCTGTATAAAACTAAATAATCTTCTTAATTTGATTCTTGCCTATACTAGTTCTAGGGGCCAAAGGCTTCTTACATTTTGTACAGTCCCTGTTCTTTTTATTTTTAAAATGACAATGGGTATCTGAAAAGAAATACATTTTTTACTTCCATGAGACTGTTGTCAGTCTTTAGGTACTTGTAGAAACACAAAGGGAAAATGTCAATGGCAATCTACTTTATTGACCACTTTAGTTTATTAGTTTACTAGTTAGAATAACTATGCAATGCCAACAGAGAAATATGTCCTTTTTTAAGGTTGTATGATATTTTCAAGGGTAGTCTTTTAGGAATTTCAGGACAATTATTATCATGGTACATTAAGAGGTGAGTTTTCTGTCAAATAAGTACTTGTAACTGACATACATGAGAGCAGACTTTTCTGATTGCTTTAAAAACTCTGTAAAAAGAAATGAAGCAGGTGTTTTAAAACTTACTCTTTTATGAAAAGGTCATAATGCTCATACTCAAACCTTCTGTGGTTTTTAAAAATCAGTATTTAATCAACATGCTAATATTATTCCAAATAAAAAATTACTTATTGCAAATACTTTTTAAAATTGTGATCAGGCCTAATAAGCTTTATTATAGAGAAAGTGACTTGGTTTGCCCAGGATTTTCTTGGTTTCAAACTGAAAATTCTGTGTTCTTGGAATGTCACCCCAGTCACAGGTCACTTAAATACATGTTGCCATAAATACACAAAATACAAAACAAAATCAAAAATAAGACTATGAATATGACTCATAAAATTTCAAATTTAAGTTAAAGGGGCAAGAATTGAATTAATTATACTGGTTATAAGAGTATAGTGTTTGTACAAAGTCTCTTTAAAAGAAAAAATTCAGTGCTGCTTAATAGTATTTTGATATAAAAATAATCAAAATTTACCTTAATAATAAAGATACTTCTGTAAAAATTCTTCATAGCCATATATACTTAGAAGATGATCTCTAGGGAATAACTAGTCATTTGTACAAAAATATAGAATTTATGCAATTAGATTATTTTATTGAACTCACCTGTTCTTACCAGGGTGAGTAGAGTAATATAAAGTCCTGAAAGGGGGGAAATGTAAATAAATATGATAATACATAAATAGATAGGCACAAATTACACATATATTTACATTTGTATTGATATTAAAACAGTGTTCTCAAACTTTAATATATATACAAGTCACTTGAGTATCTTATTAAAAAATATTCTGACTTACTCAGTCGGGGCTGGGCCTGAGACTGCATTTATAACAATCTTCTGGGTGATGCTGATACTGATGGTCCATAGTTCACATTTCAAGTGGCAAGATATTAGAGGCCAGGGATATTAATGACCTAATAATTTAACCTAGGAGAAATGGATAAATACCTAAAAACACAATCTTCCAAAATGAAATCAGGAAGAAATAGGAAATTAGGAAAGACCGATTACCAGTAATGAAATTGAATTGGTAATCAAAAAAACTCCCAACAAACAAAAGTCTTGGACCAGATGGCTTCACAGGTGAAGGTAAACCAAACATTTAAAAAAGAATTAATACTGGAGCACCTGGGTGGCTCAGTTGGTTAAGCATCCGACTTTTAATTTCAGCTCAGGTCGTGATCTCAGGATCATGAGCTCGAGCTCCAGCAACAGGCTCTGCTCTGGTTGAGGAGCCTGCTTGGGATTCTCTCTCTCCCTCTGCCCCTCTTCCCTGCCACTCATACTGTTTCTTTCTGGAAAGAAAGAAAAAGAGAGAGAGAGAGAAAAGAAGGAAGGAAGGAAGGAGGGAAGGAAGGAAGGAAGGAAGGAAGGAAGGAAGGAAGGAAGGAAGGAAGGAAGGAAGGGGAAAGGAAGGGATGGGAAGGGATGGGAAAGGAAGGGAAGGAGGGAGGGAGGGAGGGAGGAAGGAAGAAAGAAAGAAAAAAAAGAGTTAATACCAAGCCAGAACTGCCAGTGCTCCAAGTCTCTAGTATAGGAAGAGGCATCCAACTCTCTGCTTTTTGAGATAGTCCTGCAAAAAAAGGTTTGCCAGTGGGAATTGCTCAGCAAGCAGTAAGTAGGAATTGCTCGGGGGTGGAGTAAGTGACCATGGATGCCCCCATCATCTCTGTGACCCTTCGCCTGGCAGGAGGCTATGTCACCACCATTGGAACAAAGTTCTGTGCTTTTAACTAGGAAGATCAGTCAACAGTTGTCCTGGCTACAGTAGATAAAGACAAGAAAAACAATCAGTTCAATAATGGGAAGGTGGATCCCACTGGGAGATACTTTGCTGGAACCATGGCTGAGGAAATGGCCCCAGCAGTTCTGGAGCGGCACCAGGGGTCCCTGTGCTCTCTTTTCCTGACCACCACGTGGAAAAGTATTTTGACCAGGTAGACATCTACAATGGTTTGGATTGATCCCTAGACCACAAAGTCTTCTTTTATATTGACAGCCTGTCCTATTCTGTGGATGCCTTTAATTATGACCTGCAAACAGGAAAGATCTCCAACTGCAGAAGTGTTTACAAGCTGGAGAAAGAAAAATAAATTCCAGATGGAATGTGTATTGATGCTGAGGGGGTGCTCTGGGTGGCCTATTATAATGGAGGAAGAGTGATTCTTTTAGTTCCTAAGACAAGGAAAGACTCCAGACTGTGAAGTTGCCTGTTGATAAAACAACTTCATGCTGCTTCACATGGAAGAACTACTCTGAAATGTATGTGACTGTAGGTTGAATGGACCCAAAGGGTATTCTGCAGCAGCCTGAAGCTGGTGGAATTTTCAAGATAACTGGCCTGGGGGTCAAAGGAATTCCTCCCTATTCCTATGCAGGATGAGTGGCCTTCTTTCCTACTGGAGGAACTTTTGAAGACATGTAGAAAATTCTAGAGTTGAAATTTCAGTCTAGTTACAAAAAATTGAAGAAATTATATTATTAACAGGGTTAAATTTTTATTTACACTTTTTGAAAGGTAGAGCATTTTAGTAAGGGGGTGCAGGTAGCTTTGATAACACACTACAAGGCCTTCTGCAAAGGTAGTATAGAAATGTAAAGAATTGTTCAATCAGCCTATTTTTTAAATTATTATTAATTCTATTTTATTATGTTTTGTTAGTCACCATACAGTACATCATTAGTTTTTGATGTAGTGTTCCATGATTCATTGTTTGCGTATAACACCCAGTGCTCCATGCAATACGTGCCCTCCTTGATACCCATCACCAGGGTAACGCATCACCCCACCCCTCCCCTCTAAAACCCTGAGTTTGTTTCTCAGAGTCTATAGTCTCTCATGGTTCGTCTCCCCCTCTGTTTTCCAACCCCCTTCATTTTTCCCTTCCTTCTCCTAATGTCCTCCATGCTATTCCTTATGTTCCACAAATAGTTGAAACCATATGATAATTGACTTTCTCTGCTTGACTTATTTCACTTAGCATAATCTCCTCCAGTCCCCTCCATGTTGATATAAAAGTTGGGTATTCATCCTTTCTGATGGCTGAATAATATTCCATTGTATATATGGACCACATCTTCTTTAACTGGTCATCTGTTGAAGGGCATCTCGGCTCTTTCCACAGTTTAGCTATTGGGGACATTGCTGCTATGAACATTGGGGTGCATATGGCCCTTCTTTTTACTACATCTGTGTCTTTGGGGTAAATACCCAGTAATGCAAGTGCTGTGTCATAGGGTAGCTCTATTTTTAATTTTTGAGGAATCTCCACGTTTTCCAAAGTGGCTGTACCAACTTGCATTCCCACCAACAGTGTAAGAGGGTTCCCCTTTCTCCACATTCTTGCCAACACTTGTTGTTTCTTGTCTTGTTAATTTTTGCCATTCTAACTGGTTTAAGGTGGTATCTCAATGTGGTTTTGGTTTGAATTTCCCTGATGGTTAATGATGATGAACATTTTCTCAGGTGTCTATTAGCCATTTGTATGTCTTCTTCAGAGAAGTGGCTGTTCATGTCTTCTGCCCATTTTTGGACTTGACTATTTGTTTTTTTGGGTGTTGAGTTTGAGAAGTTCTTTATAGCTCTTGAATATCAGCCCTTTGTTTATAGTGTCATTTTCAAAAATCTTATCCCATTCCGTGGGTTGCCCCTTTGTTTTTTTTGAGTGTTTCATTTGCTGTGCAGAAACTTTTTATCTTGACTAAGTCCCAAAAATTCATTTTTGCTTTTTTTTTTTGCTTGCCTTTGGGGCCATGTCTTGAAAGAATTTGCTGTGGCTGATGTCAAAGAGGTTACTGCCTATGTTCTCCTCTAGGATTTTGATGGATTCCTGTCTCACATTGAGGTCTTTCAACCATTTTGAGTTTATCTTTGTGTATGGTGCTAGAGAATGGTGAAGTTTCGTTCTTCTGTATATAGCTGTCCAATTTTCCCAGTACCATTTATTGGAGAGACTGTCTTTTTTCTATTGCATATTTTTTCCTGCTTTGTTGAAGATTAGTTGACCATAGAATTGAGGGTCCATTTCTGGGCTCTCTATTCTGTTCCATTGCTCTATATGTCTGTTTTTGTGCCAGTACCATGCTGTCTTGGTGATCACGGCTTTGTAATAGAGCTTGAAATCAGGCAACATGATGCCCCCAGCTTTGTTTTTCTTTTTCAACATTTCCTTGGTGATTCAGGGTCTTTTCTGATTCCATACAAATTTTAGGATTGTTTGTTCCAGCACTTTGAAAAATGCCATTGGTATTTTGATCAGGATGGTGTTGAAGATATAGATTGCTTTGAGCAGCATAGACATTTTAACAATGTTTATTCTTCCAATCCATGAGCATGGAATGTTTTTCCATCTTTTTGTGTCTTCTTCAATTTCTTTCATGAGTGTTCTGTAGTTCCTAGAGTATAGATCCTTTACCTCTTTAGTTAGGTTTATTCCAAGGTATCTTATGGTTTTTGGTGCTATTATAAATGGAATCGATTCTCTAATTTCTCTTTCTACAGTTACATTGTTAGTGTATAAGAAAGCAACTGATTTCTGTGCATTGATTTGTATCTTGCCACATTACTGAATTTCTGTATGAGTTCTAGTAATTTAGGGGTGGAGTCTTTTGGATTTTCCACATAAAGTATCATGTCTGCTGCAAGAGAGTTTGACTTCTTCTTTGCCAATTTGAATACCTTTTATTTCTTTTTGTTGTCTGATTGCTGTTGCTAGGACTTCTAGTACTTTGTTGAACAATAGTGGTGAGAGTGGGCATGCTTGACATGTTTCTGATCTTAAGGGAAATGCTCTCATCTTTTCCCTACTGAGGATGATATTCGCTGTGGGTTTTTCATAGATGGATTGTATGAGATTGAGGAATGTTCCCTCTATCCCTATATTTTGAGGAGTTTTAATCAGGAAAGGTTGCTGTATTTTGTCAAATGCTTTTTCTGCATCAATTGAGAGGACCATATGGTTCTTCTCTCTCCTCTTATTAATGTGTTCTATCACATTAATTGATTTGTGAATGTTGAACCACCTTGCATCCCGGGGATAAATCCCACTTGGTCGTGGTGGATGATCCTTTTTAATGTATTGTTGGATCCTATGAGCTAGGATTTTGGAATCCATATTCATCAGGGATATTGGTCTGAAATTCTCCTTTTTGATGGGGTTGTTGCCTGGTTTGGGGATTAAGGTAATGCTGGCTCATAGAATGAGTCTGGAAGCTTTCCTTCTGTTTCTATTTTTTGAAACAGCTTCAGGAGAGTAGGTCTTATTTCTTTCTTGAATGTTTAGTAGAATTCCCCAGGGAATCCATCAGACCCTGGACTCTTGTTTTTTGGGAGGTTTTTGATCACTGCTTCAATCTCGTTACTTGTTATTGGCCTATTCAGGTTGTCAATTTCTTCCTGTTTCAGTCTTGGTGGAGTTTCCAGGAAGGCATCCATTTCTTCCAGCTTGCTTAATTTATTGGCAATATAGTTGTTGATAATAATTTCTAATAATTGTTTCTATTTCCTTGGTGTCAGTCATGATTGCTCCCCTTTCATTCATAATTTTATTAATTTGGGTCCTTTCTCTTTTCTTTTGGATAAGTCTGGCCAGTGGTTTATTGATCTTATTAATTCTTTCAAAGAACCAGCTTCTAGTTTCATTGATCTGATCTACTGTGTTTCTGGTTTCTAATTCATTGATCTCTGCTCTAATCTTAATTATTTCTCTTCTAATGTGTGGCTTAGGCATCATTTGTTGCTTTTTCTCTAGTTCTTTAAAGTATAAAGTTAGTTGGTGAATTTGGGATTTTTCTATTTTTTTGAGTGAGGCTTGGATGGCTATGTATTTCCCCCTTAGGACCACCTTTGCAGTATCCCATAGGTTTTGGACCGATGTGTTTTCATTCTCATTGGTTTCCATGAATTGTTTAAGTTCTTCTTTGATTTCCTGGTTGACCCAAACATTCTTGAGCGAGTGTTCTTTAGCTTCCAAGTGTTTGAATTTCTGCCAAATTTTTTCTTGTGATTGAGTTCCAGTTTTAAAGCATTATGGTCAGAGAATATGCAGGGAATAATCTCAATCTTTTGGTATCAGTTGAGACCTGATTTGTGACCCAGTATGTGGTCTATTCTGGAGAAAGTTCCATGTGCGCTCGAGAAGAATGAGTATTCTGTTATTTTAGGGTGGAATGTTCTGTATATATCTATGAGGTCCATCTGGTCCAGTGTGTCATTCAAAGCTCTTGTTTCCTTGTTGACTTTCTGTTTAGATGACCTGTCTATTGCTGAGAATGGAGTATTGAGGTCTCCTACAATTAATGTATTATTATCAATATGACTCTTTATTTTGATTAACAGTTGGCTTATGTAGTTGGCTGCTCCCATGTTGGGGGCATAGATATTTACAATTGTTAGATCTTCTTGTTGGATAGACCCTTTAAGAATGATATGGTGTCCTTCTGTGTCTCTAACTACAGTCTTTAGCTTAAAATCTAATTTGTCTGATATAAGAATTGCTACCCCAGCTTTCTTTTGAGGTCCATTGGCATGGAAGATGGTTCTCCAGACTTTCAGTCTGGATGTATCTTTAGGTTCAAAATGAGTCTGTTGTAGACAGCATATGGATGGGTCCTATCTTTTTATCCAGTCTGCAACCCTGTGCCATTTTATGGGAGCATTTAGGCCATTCACATTGAGACTGATTATTGAAAGATATGAATTTATTGTCATCATGTTGCCTCTGAAGTCCTTGTTTCTATAGATTGTCAATATAAATTTCTGTTCTATATTACTCGGAGTCTTTCTCCTTTTATAGAACCCCCCTTAATATTTCTTGCAGGGCCGGCCTAGTGGTCACATATTCTTTCAGTTTCTGCCAGTCATGGAAGCTCTGCATCTCTCCATCCTTTCTAAATGACAGCCTTACCAGATAAAGTATTCTTGGCTGCATGTTCTTCTCATTTAGTACCCTGAATATGTCTTGCCAGCCCTTTCTGGCTTACTATGTCTCTGTGGATAGGTCTGACATTATTCTGATGTTCCTCCCTCTGTACATAAGCAATCTCTTCCCCCTAACTGCTCTTAAGATGGTTTCCTTGGTTCTAAGATTTGAGAGTTTTACTATTACATGCCAGGGTGTTGGTCTGTTCTCCTTGATCTTTGGAGGGGTCCTCTCTGCCTCTAGGACACAAATGTTTGTTTCATTCCCCAGATAAGGGAAGTTCTCAGCTATGATTTGCTCAAATATATCTTCTAGTCCTCTCTCTCTCTCTCCACCCCCTCAGGGATCCAAATAATTCTGATATTGGAATGTTTCATGGTGTCACTTATTTCTCTAATTATGTTTTTGTGGATTTTAAGCTGTTTCTCCCAAGCCTCCTCATTTTCGCTCTTTTTTTATCAGTTTGTCTTCTAGATCACTAATTCCTTCTTCTGCCTCGTTTACCCTAGCTGTTAGAGTATCTAGATTAGATTGGATCTCATTGATAGCATTTTTAAGTTCTGCCAGTTCAGCTCTCATTTCTGCCCTTAGAGACTCTATTTGGCCATTAATCAATTTCTCCATTCTAGCTATCATCTTCATAACTGTTATCCTGAAGTATATTTCTGACATCTTGCTTATATCTATATCCATTTGTAAATCTGTGGCAGAAGTCATTTCTCTGAGTCTTTCCTATTTTGGGGGTTCCTCCTCTTAGTCATTCTGTTGAGACGTGGTTGAGGGAATTTACAGAGTCCAAATTACTGGCCACAACCCAAGCAAGATGCACCTTTTTATAGGGACCTTAGGGTTGTCTGCCTCTTGTTCTCCCAGCCTGTCTTCTAGGGGAGGGGCCTGCCGCGCTGTTACTCAGGCAACCCTGTTTGGGCAGAGTTGCCCTGCCCCCTGTGGGGGGTGGGGATGGGCTCAATGAAACCAGTTTTTTGGGGCTTTTGTTCTCTGGCAGTTTTCCCTGGTGGTTTTCCATGTCTATTCCGAGAGTCAAAGCAGAAGAGACCATTTCCAACCCTCTGCCTCAGAACAGTGAGATCACAGTCTGTTCTTCAGTGAGCTCTCCAGGCCACACTGTCTCCATTTCTGTCTGTGCTGCTAAAACCACAGCATCCTGAGTTGTATGCCCCACAGTAGCACTCCCAGCCCTTGCTTTCAGGTCCAGGCACATCTCTGCCCTTTGTGCTTCTAAAACTGCCAGCTGCCCCCAGTTTGCACACACGCCCCCCGCAGTTTCAGGTTTCCATCCAGGGGTCTGCCCTAAAGTCCTTTCCCTGCTGCTACTGGTCTGTGAGTCTGTGCCCCGTCCCCAGCGCAGGAGGCTTTTGCACTCCTTTGTTATTTCATCTTCCTGGTGCCAGCGCTTATAGCAGCTCCCTCCCCCTTCCATTTATCTTCTGCTATCTGCCCACAGAATCAGGGCTCCCTGCTTCATAACTTGAAACCAACTGCCAGCAATATTCTGTTTGTAGAGATCCAGGTATATCTTCTTACATCTCAGGCTGATTTCGTGGGTGTTCAGAGTGGTCTAGTAGATATCCAGCTCAATTCAGGGGACCCGTTGGAATAGGGTCCCCTACTCCTCTGCCATCTTTGCCCCAATCCTCCTCAATCAGCCTCTTGATTCTTTGCAAATTGCTAGAGAGGGAAGGGTGGGGACCATATCTGTTCGGCATTCCATATTTTTCATACCTAAAGCATCAAAAAACCTAATAAATAATGACCTAGTAGTGAAAAAATAATTTAAAAATTAGAAAGAGCTAATACCTATTCTTCTCAAATTACTCCAAAAATTAGAAGAGGAAGGAAAACTTCCAAGTGCATTCTATGAGGCCAGCATTATCCTGATACCAAAACCAGAAAAACATTACAATAAGCAAAACTGCAGGCCAGTATCTCTGATAAACACTGATGCACAAATTCTCAACAAAATATTAGCAACCAAATTCAGCAATACTTAATAAAATCATTCACCAAGATGAAGTGGAATTTCTTCCAGGGATGCAAAGGTGGTTCAGTATTTGCAAATCAATCAGTGTGATACATCACATTACAAAGAGGAAGGATAAAAACCATATGATCACCCCAACAGATGCAGAGAAAGCATTTGACAAAATACAACATCCATTTGTGATAAAAACTTTCAACAAAGTTGGTTTAGAGAGAACATACCTCAACATAACAAAGGCCATATATAGAAAACCCACAACTAACATTATCCTCAATAGTGAAAAACTGAGAGCTTTTCCTCTAAGATCAGGAACAAGACAAGGGTGTTCACTCTCAGTACTTTTATGCAACATAGTACTGGAAATCCCAGCTGTAGCAATCTGACAAGAAAAAAGTAATAAAAGGCATCCAAATTGGTAAGGAAGAAGTAAAACTGAATATTAAAGGAGATCCTTTGAGCAGACAGAAAGCCCAAAGATAACAAAGACCAGAAAGGAACAGAGACAATCTATAGGAACAGTGATTTTTACAGGTAATACAATGGCACTGACTTCATATCTTTCAAACTACTCTGAATGTAAATGTACTAAATGTGCAAATCAAAAGACAATAGGGTATAAGAATGGATAAAAAAAACAAGACCGATCAATATGCTGCTTACAAGAGACTCATTTTAGACACAAAGACACCTCCATATTGAAAGTGAGGGGGTGGAGAACAATTTATCATGACAATGGACATCAAAAGAAAGCTGGAGTAGCCATCCTTATATCAGAAAAACTAGATTTTAAACCAAAGACTGTAAGAAGAGATGAAGAAGGACACTATATCATAATAAAAGGGTCTATCCAACAAGAAGATCTAACAACTATAAATATTTATGCCCCTAACTTAGGAGCAGCCAATTATATAAACCCATTAGTAACAAAATGAAACAAACTCATTGATAATAATACAAAATAGTAGGGGACTTTAACACCCCATTCACAGCAGTGGACAGATCATCCAAGCAGAAGATTAACAAGAACAAGGGCTTTGAATGACACACTGGACCAAATGGACTTCACAGATATATTCAGAACATTTCATCCTAAAGCAGCAAAATGCACATGGAGCATTCTCCAGAATAGATCACATCACAAATCAGGTCTCAACTGGTACAAAAAGATTCAGATTATACCATGCATATTTTCAGACCACAATGCTTTAAAACTTGGTTAACTACAAGAAAAAATTTGGAAGGATGACAAATACATGAAGGTTAAAGAGTATCCTACTAAAGAGTGAATCGGTCAACCAGGAAATTACAGAAGAATTTTAAGAAAGACATGGAAGCAAATGAAAATGAAAACATGACAGTTCAGAACCTTTGGGATGCAGCAAAGATGGCCCTAAGAGGGAAGTATATAGCAATACAGGCCTTTCTCAAGAAACAAAAAAATCTCAGGGTGCCTGAGTGGCTCAATCAGTTAAGCGTCTGCCTTCGGCTCAGGTCATGATCCCAGGCTCCCGGGATAGAACCCCATATCAGGCTCCTTGCTCAGCGGGGAGCCTGCTTCTCCCTCTTCCTCTGCCCCTCGTGCTTTCTCTCACTTTCTCTCAAATAAATAAATAAATAAATAAATAAATAAAATCTTAAAAAAAAGAGTGTACCAGTTTGTATTCCCACCAACAGTGTAAGAGGGTTCCCCTTTCTCCACATCCTTACCAACATTTATTGTTTCCTATCTTGTTAATTTTTGCCATTCTAACTGGTGTAAGGTGGTATCTCGTTGTGGTTTTGATTTGTATTTACCTGATGGCTAGTGATGTTGAACATTTTTTCATGTGTCAGCCATTTGTATGGAAAAAAAAAAAAAAAGAAACAGGAAAGTCCCAAATAGACAACCTAACATTACACCTAAAGGAGCTGCAAAAGGAACAAAAAATAAAGCCTCAATTCAACAGGCGAAGAGAAATAATAAAGATTAGAGCAGAAATCAATGAAATAGAAATAAAAAAAATAGATCAATGAAACTAGGAGCTGGTTCCTCAAAAGAATTAATAACATTGATAAATCCCTAGCCAGACTTATCTAAAAGAAAAGAGAAAGGACCCAAATAAATAAAATCATGAATGAAAGAGGAGAGATCACAACAAACACCAAAGAAATACAAACAATTATAAGATATAGTAACAATTATATGCCAACAAATTAGGCAATCTGGAAGAAATGGATGAGCTCCTAGAAACATATAAACTACCAAAATTGAAAAAGGAAGAAATAGAAAACCTGAACAGACCCAGAATCAGCAAAGAAATTGAATCAGTAATAAAAAATCTCCCAACAAACAAGAGTCCAGGGTTAGATGGCTTCCCAAGGGAATTCTACCAAACATTTAAAGAAGAATTAATATCAATTCTTCTGAAACTGTTTCAAAAAATGGAAATGAAAGGAAAACTTCCAAACTCTTTCTATGAGGCCAGCATTACCTTGATCCCAAAACCAGACAAAGACCCCACCAAAAAGGAGAATTACAGACCAATATCTCTGATGAACATGGATATAAAACTTCTCAGCAAGGTACTAACTAATAGGATCCAACAGTATATTAAAAGAATTCTTCACCATGACCAAGTGGGATTTATTCCTGGGCTGCAAGGGTGCTTCAGTATCTGCAAATCAGTGTAATACATCACATTAATAAAAGAACGGACAGAAACCATATGATACTCTCAATAAATGCAGAAAAAGCATGTGACAAAATACAGCATCCTTTCTTGATAAAAACTCTTCTTAGTGTAGGGATAGAGGGAACAGACCTCAATATAATAAAAGCCATGTATGAAAAGCCCACAGTGAATATCATTTTCAAGGGGAAAAACTGAGAGCTTTTCTCCCTAGGTCAGGAACACGACAGGAATGTCCACTCTCACCACTGTTGTTCAACATTGTACTAGAAGTCCTAGCCTCAGCAATCAGATAACAAAAAGATATAAAAGGCATCTGAATCAGCAAAGAAGAAGTCAAATTTTCACTCTTCACAGATGCCATGATACTCTGTGTGGAAAACCCAAAAGACTCCACCCCAAAATTGCTAGAACTCATGCAGGAATTCAGCAAAGTGGCAGGATATAAAATCGATGCACAGAAATAAGTTGCATTTCTATACACTAAGAAAGAGACAAAAGAAAGAGAAATCAAAGAATGGATCACATTTACAATTGCACCCAAAACCATAAGATACCTAGGAATAAGTCTAACCAAAGAGGCAAAGGATCTATACTCTGAAAACTATAGAACACTTATGAAAATAATTGAGGAAGACAAAAAGAAATGGAAAAACATCCATGTTCATGGATTGGAAGAACAAATATTGTTAAAATGTTTATGCTACCCAAAGCAATCTACACATTCAATGCAATCCCTATCAAAATACCATCAACATTTTGGTATTAAAGAGGGCACGTTCTGCATGGAGCACTGGGTGTTATACACAAGCAATGAATCATGGAACACTACATCAAAAACTAATGATGGAATGTATGGTGATTAACATAACATAATAATAAAAAAAATTAAAAAAATAAAAATACCATCAACATTTTTCACAGAGCTAGAACAAACAATCCTAAAATTTGTATGGAAAAGACCCTGAGTAGCCAAAGGAATGTTGAAAAAAGAAAACCAAAGCTGGAGTCATCACTTCAAGCTGTGTTACAAAGCTATAATCATCAAGACAGTATGGTACTGGCACAAAAACAGACACATAGATCAATGGAACAGAATAGAGAACCCAGAAATGGACCCTCTATGGTCAACTAATCTTCGACAAAGCAGGAAAGAATATCCAATGGAGAAAAGACAGTCTCTTCAATAAACGGTGCTGGGAAAATTGGACAACCACATGCAGAATGAACCTGGACCACTTTCTTATACCATACACAAAAATAAACTCAGAATGGACAAAAGACCTAAATGTGAGACAGGAATCCCTCAAAATCCTAGAGGACAACACAGGCAGCAACCTCTTTGACCTAGGCCACCGTGACTTCTTGCTAGACACGTCTCCAAAGGCAAGAGAAACAAAAGCAAAAATGAACTATTGGGACTTCATCAAGATAAAAAGCTTTTGCACAGCAAAGGAAATAGGCAGCCTATGAATGGGAGAAGATATTTGCAAATGTCTTTTCAGATAAAGGGCTAGTAATCAAAACCTATAAAGAACTCAAACCAACACCCAAAAAACAAATAATCCAGTCAAGAAATGGGCAGAAGACATACAGACATTTCTCCAAAGAAGACAGACAAATGGCCAACAGATACATGAAAAAATGCTCCATGTCACATCAGGGAAATACAAATCAAAACCACAAGGAGACACCACCTCACACCAGTCAGAATGGCTAAAATTAACAACTCAGGAAACAACAGATGTTGGGGAGGATGCAGAGAAATGGGAACCCTCTTATGCTGTTGGTAGGAATGCAAACTGGTAGATCCACTCTGGAAAGCAGTATGGAGGTTCCTCAAAAAGTTAAAAATAGAGCTACCTTATGACCCAGCAATTGCACTACTAGGTATTTATCCAAAGGAAACACACATCGTGATTCAAAGGGTCACATGCACCCCAATGTTTATAGCAGCAATGTCCACAATAACCAAAATATGGAAATAGGCCAGATGTCCATCAACAGATGAATGGATAAAGAAGATGTGGTAATATATATATATTCCATATATATCACATATATATAATGGAATATTACTCATCCATCAAAAAGAATGAAATGTTGCCATTTGCAATGACGTTGATGGAACTAGAGGGTATTATGCTAAGTGAAATAAGTCAGTCAAAGAAAAATACCATATGAGTTCATTCATGTGTGGAATTTAAGAAACAAAGAAGATAAACATAGGGGAAGGGAAGGAAAAATAAAATAGCAGGAAAACAGAGAGGAAGGCAAACCATAAGAGACTCTTAACTATGGGAAACAAACCTGAGTGTTGCTGGAGGGGAGATGGGTAGGGGGATGGGGTAATTGGGTGATGGGCATTAACAAGGGCACTTGAAGTAATGAGCCCTGGGTGTTGTATGCAACTGATGAATCACTAAATTCTACCTCTGAAAGTTGTAATACAGTATATGTTAATTAAATTAAATTTTAATTTTAAAAAAATGTCAAAAAAATTAAAAATTTTAAAAAGTAGTAAAACTGTCACTATTTGCAGCTGACATGATACTATATATGGAAAAGCCTAAATACTCCAACAAGAAACTCTTAGAACTGATAATTGAATTAAGTAAATTTGCAGGATATTAATATACAGAAATCTGTTATGTTTCTATGCACTAATAACAAAGTTGCAGAAATAGAAATTAAGAAAGCAATCCCATTTACAATTATACCAAAAAGAATAAAATACCTAGGAATAAACTCAGTGAAATGAAAAACCTGTACTCTGAAAAGTATAAGACACTGAAGAAAGAAATTGAAGATGACACAAAGGTAAAGGTATTCCATGCTCATGGATGGAAGAAATAATATCATTAAAATGTCCTAACTACCCAGAGCAATCTATGGATTCAGTGCAATTCCTATCAAAATACCAACAACATTTTTCACAGAACTAGAACAAAATAATCCTAAATATGTATGGAATCACACAAGACCTTGATTAGCCAAAGTAATCTTGAGAAAGAACAAACCTGGAGGTATCATAATCTCAGATTTCAATATATACTACAAAAAAATTTATATAACTCAACATCAAAACAAATAATCTGATTAAAATGGGCAGAGAACTTGAATACATATTTTCCAAGAAGACATATAGATGGCAGACACATGACAAGGTGTTCCACATCACTAATCATCAGTGAAATGCAAATCAAACTCACAATGAAATATCACTATACACCAGGTAGTATCAAAAAGATAAGAAAAAACAAGTGTTGGCGAGGATGTAGAGAAAAGAGAATTCTCATGCACTGTTGGTGGGAATGTAAATTGGTGCAGCCACTGTGGAAAACATTATGGAATCTCCTCAAAAAGTTAAAAATAGAAATATATGATCCAGTAATTCCACTACTGGGTATTTACCTAAAGAAAACAAAACATTAATTCAAAAAGGTATCTTCACCCTTATGTTTATTGCAGCATTATTTTCAAGATATGGTAGCAACCCCAATGTCCATCAGTAGATGAATGAAGAAGACGTGATGCACGTGCATCCGCATGCACACGCGCGCGCGCACACACACACACACAGAGGAATATTACTCAGCCATAAAAAAATAATGAGATCTTACCATTTGCTACAACATGGATGTATCTAGAGGATATAATGCTAAGGGAAAAAAGTCAGACAGAGAAAGACAAATACCATATGATTTCACTCATATGTGAAATCTAAAAAACAAAACAAATGAACAAAAAAACAAACGTACTCTTAAATACAGAGAACAAACTAATGGTTGCCAGAGGGAAGGTGGGTGGAAAGGAGGGTAAAATAGATAAAGAGGATTAAAGGCTATAAACCTCCAGTTATAAAATAGTCATAGAGATGAAAAGTACAGTATAGGGCATATTGTCAATAATATTGTAATAATGCTGTATGGTGACAAATGGTGAATGCCCTTATTGTGGTGAGCATTGTCAAATCAGTGTTGTATACCTGAAACTAATAGAATACTGTACACCAATTATACTTCAATTTTAAAAAAGAATGATATCATAAAGAACAATGACCAAGTGCTTAAACCATTTGACACTTCAGCTAATTGAAAAGTTAAATATCACTAAATTGCACACCTGAAACTAATGTAACATTGTGTGTCAACTATAATCAAATTTTTAAATAGTTAAATATATGTGTGTAGATTGTATATGTGAGGTGAGGGATGTCCTAGATTAAATGAACACGTAAACTTTTTCCATCAAAACAGTCAATGTGTCCATGATTTAATCACCCAACCCAGAGCTGGAGTTGGGTACAGGAGTGTGTTTTCTAGACAAACTGCAATTAACTAGCTGTGTGACTTCTTTAAAGCTTTTGCAACTCATTTTAATTTGCTGAATTGAGGAGAGATGGGACTGTCATCAAGAATTGTTTGTTGAATATCTTCTATTTATAAGGATCCTTGTGTAATTTAGTGTTTTAGTGTAAAGCAATTTTAATCATGACATAACTCGTAGTAGGAGAGTAACACATTACTTGGACCATGTAATTTACTTTCATAGAGAATATTTCTAAGATTACTCACTATGATCTGAAGTCTCAGGTGACTTCTTTATGAGAGGCCCTATTATTGGTATACTTGCAAGTACAAGGCAACAATTCAGATTCCTCATCTCAGCAGAACCTTCTAACAAAATATTTAAGCTTTTCATATCTTACCCTTTCCACAGACTCCCAAGTGAAAGCACTATCTGAACATCCCCAGACAAAGTGAACTTGGAATTAAAAAGGCTACACAACCACCCCTTCAGAATAATCATTTGTTTATGGTTAACAGGTGCATTCACCTGAGTGTGCACCAGAATCCAGGAGGAAAGTATATAAAATTCCAAGATTGTTGAATTTTATGGTAAGGGATTTAAATTGCATTTTAAATGTCATTCTACTGGGAATTTTTTTCCCACAGCCTCAAATCTTGGCATGGAATTGTGTTTTCATGTGCGTTAAATTCTGGTGAATATCTGAGGTCATAACTGAGTCAAGAAAGAAAGGATTTTCTATTAAGCAAAACACTAAAGTTCAGAAGTTTATTTTTGTACAGCAAGTGGTTTGACAGTCCATGGATTCATCTGTCATTTCTCTAATTCTGTGGTTGAGAGCATTTGAGATGTACACGTATAAAATTTCTTCATTTAAATTTTGTCTTTGGTTCTACTTCTTATGTTAGTTCCATGTGACAATATTCTATGTTCTGATTCTTCATTTTCTTGGTATCTTTCACCTCTAACACTTAAGGGTTTAGAGGAAGAGGGAGGAAGTCAAGGTTTTCTTCTTAGGCCCTAGAGCTTTGGTTATATAACACTTAATTCAGTTTTCTCTCTTCTAGCTATGCTTTCCCTCAGCAGTCATGTATGGAAAGCAACATTACTCCAGTCATTTCTCTGGAAATGGTTTCTTTTTCCTTCCTTTTTTTAACTCACGACCCCAAGATCAAGACCTGAGCTGAGATCAAGAGTCAGACACTTAACAAACTGAGCCACCCAGGCACCACAATGGAAATGGTTTCAAGTTCAAAGAGTTAACTACAAAGGGGGTTGCCTGTGTCCTGTTTAGGAATTAATTATATTTAGTGCTTAGTTTACTTATATTAGAGTTTTATTTGATTATACCTTTATAAAAACAACACAACTAGAAATGTGATTAGTCATTCTTTTGCAGATTTGAGTCAGGGAATTTGAGTTTAGGATTAGGAATTATGATACAGTTACTATTAACAAAAATGATTATTTTTATCGAGTTTTTATTATGGGTGAATCACCAAGCTAAGTGCATTGCCTTATCTCATCTCTCTAAGAATCCTAGGAGGTGGCCATATCACAATCAACATTTCACAAATATGGAAAATTAGTAATTTCCCAGGTAAACAGTGAATGAGTAGGAAACCTGAGAGTGGAGCTCAGATCTGTCAGGTTTTAAAACCAAAGTCCTTAACCACCAGTGGTTCTCAACTGGGGGTGATTTTTTCCTCTCCCCCCAGGGAACATTTGGGAACTGAGGGGGTTGCTACGGGCATCTAGTGGGTACAGGACCAGGGATGCTGAAAAACATTCTGTAATGCACAAGACAGCCACTCATAGCTAAGAATTATCCAGCTCCCAAAGTCAGTAGTGCCAAGGTTGAGAAACCCTCATATACCCAAACACTTTTCTAAGTCAACTAATGGATTATCCTCAAACTTTGACTTTGTTTACCATGTAGCATTCAAGGTAAAACCTATCTAAATTTATAGGATCCAGGTGAATTTGAATTCTTTGATTCTGGCAAACAGAGTATGTTCCATTGTGAAGTAGCCATCTTTATTGTTTGACAACAGAAAATACACTTTTAAATACTTATAAACATATGAGCTGCAATTTAATCAAGGACAAGAACCCAAGTCAAATTTTTATTAAATTTATATTCAAAACCCATAAAAAACAAAACTGAAAATAGCAAAAAAGACAAAGAAGGTATGTGAACTTAGATCTTTTAAGATGAAGTTAGGAAAGTTTCTATTGCTATGATTTTTTCAACTAGGAAATTGCTTCCCCCCCCCATTGATTTATATATTTTCCAAGATTATTATGTAAATCATATGATTAGTTCTAGGTATTCCAACAGATTTCTCAACAGCACATTCTTTGGATTAAAAGAACAGAGTCTAGATCAGAATTACTTGAGCGGAGAAGATAGAAGGAACTGGCAGCATAATGTAAACCCAAACGCCTCACTAAGCATAGTCTGTGCAGCTGGCCTGCGACATTCTCAAAGAAGGAAGCAGAGCATTGATTTACATTCTGGCTTAGTTTTCTTATCTCAGGTGGACTAGAGGTCTAGTTCATTTCTGGACAAAGTCCTTCTCTACCAATTTAGCGGAAGTCCCCATTCTTTAATTTAGTCCACGCTTTATCAAAGTTAAAGTTTTCTTTCTAACTTCTCCAAATCACTAAAGAGAATTAGTTCCTTGGTCTGGATGTATCAGTTGGAGTTGTAACATTACAAGCAACAGGCATCAGTAGGATCAAAAAACAAGGCTTCAGAAAGAGCTGTAACTAGAGGAACAAGGGATATCTAGGGAGCAGACACTAATGAGAAAGTCTCTTCAAAATACCATTGTTGAGGGGCACCTGGGTGGTTCAGTCGGTTGGGCGTCTGCCTTTGGCTCAGGTCGTGGTCCTGGGGTCCTGGGATTGAGCCCCCTGTCAGGCTCCCTGCTCGGCGGGAGGCCTGTTTCTCCCTCTGCCACTCCCCTTGCTTGTGTTCCCTCTCAAAAAAAAAAAAAAAAAAATACCATTGTTGAGATAAATCAGCTTGAAAAATCTTCCTTCTTTGTGTCCCTCAGTTAAAGATTCACATCCCATGGAGAATCTGATTTGCCTGGGTTGCGCCAAATCTGTACTCTTTGCCGGGGAGGACAGGGCACTGTAATTGAGACCCTCACACATTTCATAGTGAAGGGGTAGTTTCTCAGTGAAAAATCATGATATTGTTACTACATGAAGAAGGACTCTAGTCAAGCAAAAATAGTAGCTATCCATTATACTAGCATTCCTTTTTCCTCTCCTGATTATCTTGAAACTCTGAGAAATATATTTCTGCATCTTCCAATTTTCATACTACACTTCTTGATGCTTCTACCAATCCTTTCCTATCACGTGCACATAGTGATCTACTCCTGCCCTCTCCTTATATTACCCCATGGTTCCTCCTTTTTTCTAATTAGTGGAAAAGCCCAGAACCACCACCTCTGTGGAAATCCAAGGATAGAAACTGGGTATATGTTGGGGTGCCTTGGTGACTCAGTTGGTTAAGCATTTGCCTTCGGCTCAGGTCATGATCTCGGGGTCCTGGGATTGAGCCCCACATAGGGCTCTCCACTCAGCAGAGAGTCTGCTTCTCCCTCTCCCTTTGCCCCACTCCACTCTCTCCCCGCTTGTGCTTTCTGCTCTCTCTCTCTCAAATAAATAAATAAAATCTTAAAAAAAAAAAGAGAGATTGAGTATATGTAAAACTTATAAGATAAGGGTGAAACTATAGCTGAAATTTAATAATTGTCTTTCCAGATATTTGAGAAGGTGTTTTTCACACCATGTTTCATGGTACTTCAAAATTCCATGCCAGATATACTAGAAGGATTATATTTGATTTTAATACAGATCCTCACTGTGATATCCATGTCTGATTCCAGTATCACCCAGAAATTAGAGAATTAAAGCAGGAAAAAGAGTGCATCCCCGAGTAATATAAAAGGCACACATCATGCAGGAATGCAGGCATTTAAATATTCTGCTGAGACATGATCCATAACTTCAAAATAACCACTAAAATGAGAAAACTAAAGGAAGCAATAGCGCACCTGAAACCCTGGCCATGGTACCAAAGTAGATGTAAAAAGCTGAGAAAACCTGAGACAGTGTACTTTTGCAGTAACATCTTATAAAGAGACAGAAATTGTACATAAAACTAATGTGATAAATGCTGTGTATGCATGTATGGAACTAGGGGAGGAAGTAGGGAAGAAAACTAATAGGTAGCAATTTTTCTATGTATGATAAAACCCCATTTAACAACCTTGTTTAAGATTTGAAATTATGGGAAAACATATTGTAAAATACCATTTACAAAGAAAGAAATTTCAAAAAGCAAAGATAATGAAACATTTTCTCTATATAAACATGTTATTCTCTATATAAAAATCACAAACAGCTGCAGTATATTCTGACTAATTACAACTGAATCATAAGGAGCACAGCATGAGAAGAATCCTAAGTGGTATCAGTATGGTGCAAGTTGATTTTAAACCCTGAAGTTCTATGTAATTCAGGTTCTAGTCATACTTGGGTCATCAGTTTTAAAGGAATAATACTGATGTTAATTTGGGTCATTTGCTAATGTGGCTAAATGTCTTTAGCACTGTGGAATATTTTAACAAAGGATAAGGCACTATTTGTTAAGATGTTACTTCATAAGAATTTATGGTTATTATATACTGGCAGGGTTTACCTTTGCATTATCAGTGGAAATGGAAAAAATTTTTCAGAGAAATGCTTGTTTCCTTAATAATGAGGGCTATTTTCAAGTGCCAGTTTAGCAGCAAAGATCTGTTCTTTACGTATGAAAGTATAAAACTGAAGAATTTGCAGGGCCCTTACAGATGAGAAAGCATACCAAGAGGGTAAATGTACTTATCTAATAATAGACTAGTTACTAATTTATTTGATCCACAATCCTTGCCTTTGCAAATACACCTCTTTTCATGAATCTTATCTCTTAAATTATGAATTTACAGGAATCTCTAAGGTTCAGGGTCTAGGAAACATTTATTCCTGCTCTCCCCTATTCATCAGGCTATCACCAAGACTCCAGAACTTCCTATGAGCCCAATCTTGTGA
Source organism: Phoca vitulina (assembly GCF_004348235.1). Classification (NCBI taxonomy): domain Eukaryota; kingdom Metazoa; phylum Chordata; class Mammalia; order Carnivora; family Phocidae; genus Phoca; species Phoca vitulina. Next base: position 13,245,511 of record NW_022589722.1, on the reverse strand, counting down.
TGAAATGTATAGACAACACACAGTACAATATGTTACCCTGAACACATATGGTACCAGACGAAGACAACCAGTTAAATCCTGGAAAACAACCCAAAGCCCTATATAACTAAGAGGTAAAGTAGGACAGACAGACTCCAAATGCCATAAAGAGGCAGCTACTCTGAAAAAGAAGCCAGGGTAATTTCACAAAGAACAATTTCATCCACCTTCAGATTTTCCCTAGGATCCAAAACCAGAAACTAGACTGCAAAACGTGAAGACAGGAGAGAATTTTGAAGCTCAGTTCATTCTTATCACTTAAACAGAACCTTCCTTTCCACCTAAACTTCAATAGTGCTCATCTAAGTGCTTTTAAGTCTCTTTTTCAACCTTAGAATTAGTTATATTCCAATACTTATGTTATTTCAATACAGTTTTCCATCAATATTCTGATAGATTATGGTCATTTTAAAAAAGCACTAAAATGTTAAGAGATTGTGATATCTTACCTACAGTTCTAACAGGTAATTAAATTTCAGACGTGAAATTTTCAACTAGTCAATTAAAGTAATATTTCCTTTCACCCTGAAACTAGTATGTGATGAGGCCAGGTACTTATTAACAAACCATTGCTTTTTACCCAGAGGGGGAAAACCACCTGGGACTAGGAAAGTGAAGTGTAACTTTATAATTTTAAATGAATTTATTGCCTGTCTTTGAAAGAGATTCTTAGAACTTATCTGGCTCTATCAGCCTTCCTAGGTTTCTATCTAGTTCATTTATACCCTTTGTTTAAATCTCAGCTTAAATCCCTCCTATGGGTCTCCCCAATGACATTTGCTCCCCTTTGGATTTCTCAGTGTTGTCCCTTATCACTATGTTCCATAAACCATAACAATCGTAGCTGAGGTAGACTCTCCCGTGCCAACATCACCACTTACTACTACCTGTTTTTGTAAGTCATTACCAGATGCTCTAGATCCATAGATACCTGTTGAATCAGCTTCATTGTCAGCACAAACAGCTGAGACAGCTCCCCAGTGCCTTTGTGGCTCTAGGAGCTGAATCTAGTGCCATCCTAGCATCTCCGTACCATGAGCTGTCTCAGACTAAGTAATGTTTTATGCCTCTTTAAATAGTCTAAGGATAGAATAATCATGTCCCACTAATCCCCAACACATTTGAGCCTTCTTTTTGTTTAGCCATACCTCATCCTATATTTGAGCAATGTTTTTAGCCATATTTTTATTACAAAAAGTTTTAAACACCAAAGCTAAAAAAATAGTGCAATGAACATATGCCCACCATCCAACAACCTATATCCAACAATTAACATTTGCCATATTTGCTTTATCTATCATCTATCTATCTATCATCTATCAGTCTATATCTTACTGAATCATTTGAAAATAAATTTCAGAGATAATGTTACTCCTAAATATTTCAGCATGTGTATAGAAGAGGGGAATTTTCCTACATAGCCATAATACTATTTAACACATAAGATAATTAGTAATAATTTATTAATCCACTGATATCTAATCAGTTTATCTAATCTACCAATCTATCTAATTTAACCAATTTCCCCCAAAATACCCTTGCAACTGCTTTTTTAAACCAGGATTCAGTCAAAATTCACATATTTCATTTGGCATCACTAGTTTCTTTCAGTCTAAACCAATTCCCCAACATTATTTTTTTCATATTTTGACTTTTTCATGAGATGAGGCCAATTGCCTTGTAAAATATCTCATACTCTACACCTGTCTGATTGTTTTCCTTTTGGATTTTTAGCTTTTCCTTTACACTCTTTATTTCTTATAACTTGTCAGTTAGATCTAAAGTCTCGGTTGTATTCAGGTTAAGCATTTTTTTCAAAAATACTTTCTAGGTGATCCTGAGCACTTATATTGCATCACATCAGGAAGCATATAATGTCAGGTTTCCCTTCTATTGGTTATAAAAAATTGATTACTTTTGAGTGGCTACCACCAGATCTCTCCATTGCTAAGATCTACTTTTCCCTTTGTAATTAGCAAGTAAATTGTGGGGCTGAATGCACTGTTGAAAACAACACCATGTATTTCCCAATGACATCTCGCATTTATCATTCTTTGATGATCCTATATTGGAACAGTCATTTCATTGGGATTGCAAAATTGTGGTTCTCTTACAATATTATTTTTTCTACATTTATTGGCAATTCATCTTCCATAATAAAGTGAGCATGGTAGTTGTGTACCAGGAACTATTGTAACATTGTATGTCAACTATGCTCAAAAAAATTCTGTCTCTTTCGCTCTCTTGGGCCTCCCTGAGATACAATAATATTGAAATTAAGCCAGTTAATAACCCTGATGGCCTTTAAGTATTTAAGCAAAAGGAAGAAACCTACATCTCACTTTAAATCAAAAGCTAGACATGATTAAACTTAGTGAGGAAAAATATGGCAAAAGTCAACACAGGTCAAAAACCAGGCCTCTTGTTTCAAACAGTTAGCCAAGTTGTGAATGCAAAGGAAAAGTTCTTAAAGAACATTTAAAGTGCTACACCGTGAATACATGAATGATAAGAAAGCAAAACAGCCTTATTGCTGATATGGAGAAAGTCTTAGTGTTCTGGCTAGAAGATCAAACCAGCTACAACATTCCCTCAAGCCAAAGCCTAACCCAGAGCAAGGCCTTAACTCTCCAATTTTATGAAGGCTGAGAGAGGTGAGGAAGCAAAGTTTGAAGCTAACAGAGAGGTTGGTTTATGGAGTTTAAGGAAAGAAGTTGTCCCTACAACATAAAAGTACAAGGTGAATAAGCAAGTGCTGATATAAAAGCTGCAACAAGTTATCCAGAAGATCTAGCTAAGATACTTAATGAAGGTAGCTACACTAAACAATAGATTTTCAACAAAGATGAAACAGCCTTTTATTGGGAAAAGGTGCCATCTAGGACTTTCATAGCTAGAGAGAAATCAATGCCTGGCTTCAAAGCTTCAAAAGACAGGCTGACTCTCTTGTTAGGGGCTAATGCAGCTGGTGACTTTAACTAGAAACCAATACTCATCTACTATTACAAAACTCCTAGAATCTTAAGAATTATGCTAAATCTATTCTCCCTGTGCTCTATCAGTGGAATAACAAGGCCAGGATGACAGTATATCTGTTTACAACATGGCTTGCTGAATATTTTAAGCCCACTGTTGAGACCTACTGCTCAGAAAAAGGGATTCCTTTCAAATTATTACTGCTCGTTGATAATACACCTGGTCACCCAAGAGTTCTGACAGAGATGGGCGAGATTAATGCTGTTTTCATGCCTGTTAACACAACATCCATTCTGCAGCCCATGGATCGAGAAACAGTTTTGACTTTTAGGTCTTATTATTTAAGAAATACATTTTGTAAAGCTGTAGCTGCCATAAATAGAATTCCTCTGACGGATCTGCACAGAGTAAATTAAAAAAACCTTCTGCAAAGGATTCACCATCTAGATGCCTTTAAGAATATGCATGATTCATGGGAAGAGGTGAAAAAATCAGCATTAACAGAAGTTTGAAAGAAGTTAATTCCAACCCTTATGGATAACTTTGAGGGGTTCAAGACTTTAGTGGAGGAAGTAACTACAGATGTGGTGGAAATAGCAAGAGAACTAGAATTAGAAGTGGTGCCTGAAGATGTAACTGAATTGCTGCAATTTCATGGTAAAACTTTAATGGATGAGGAGTTGCTTCTTATGAACGAGCAAAGAAAATAGTTTCTTGAGATAAAATCTATTCCTGGTGATGATGTAAAGTTTGTTGAAATGACAACAAAAGATTTTAGCATATTACATAAACTTAGTTGATAAAGCAGTGGCAGGGTTTGAGAGGATTGACTCCAATTTTGAAAGTTCTGCTGGGGGTTATAAAGGTTTTAAACAGCATTGCATGCTACACAGAAATTGTTCCTGAAAGGAAGAATCAGTCAATGTGGCAAACTTCAGTGTTGTCTTATTTTAAGAAATTGCCACAGCCTGGTCAGTCAGCAGCCATCACGTACAGCAACCGGCACTCTGGTCAGTAAGCAGCCATCAACATCAAGGCAAAACCCGCACCAGCAAAAAGATTATGACTCACTGAAAGCCCAGATAATGGTTTGCATTTTTTATCAATAGAGCTTGTTTGTTTGTTTGTTTGTTTGTTTTGAGAGAGAGTGAGGGGGGCAGAGGGAGAGAGAGAATGTTAAGCAGGCTCCACGCCCAGCATGGAGCTGATTGCAGGGCTCCATCTCACGACACTGAGACCATGACCCTTATTCATGACCTGAGCTGAAATCAAGAGTCAGGGGCTTAACAGACTGAGCCACCCAGGTGCCCCAGCAATTGAGTATTTTTTTAAACAAGTTATGTACATAGTTTTTTAGACATAATGCTATTGCACACTTAATAGACCATAGTATAGGGCAAACATGTTTTATGCACACTGAGAAACCAAAAATTCATTTGAATTGCTTTCTTGCAATATTTGTTTTATTGCCATGGTCTGGGATGAAATCCACAGTATCTCCAAGGTATACCTGTACTGTGTCAAAGGTCACTTGAAATGATTTTTCTCTCTGAATTATATCACTAATTTAAAATACAGCTACATGTATTTATTTTAGTTTCTGTCCAATTTCAGGGTTTAGCTTTTCCAGTTTTTTTAAATCTTTTAATATATTTGATATTTATGTAGTTCAAAATTTGAAAAATTATATAAAAAGAAAGATGTACTTAATAAATTCTTGCTTCCTTCCATCTACTCCTACTTCATTCTTCCCATTCATCTTCTAGAGGTCACCATTTTTAAAAGTTTTAGTTTTGCAACACAACACACACACTATTCTGCACCTTGTTTTTTCCACTTAACAATACATCCTGAACATTATTCCAAATAGAGATAGTCTTCATTTCCTTTAAGGTCTGCAGAGTACTTCATTGGGTGTATGTGTCATAGTTTATACCACCACCCCTGTGGATGAACATCTGAATTATTTTTAACCTTCTGATGTTACAAGTAAGCATCAGTAAATAACCTTGTGCATGTGTTGTTTTGTATTTGTGGAGCTATATCTCTTTGGAGATTTCTGGAAGTGAGGTTCTTAGGTCAAAGGAAAATGTGGAGATAATTTTGTTAGATATTGTTAACTTTTTCAGAGGGGTTATGCTGTTTTGCACTCCCATTAGTAATGTATGCCTCATTGAGTTGTTTCCAGTGTTTGGATAAATGCCAATCTGATAGGTAAGAAATATCTCAGTGTAGTTTTAATTTGCATTTTTCTTATTATGAGTGAGATTAAGTATCCTTTCAGGTGCTCAAGAGCCTTTTGTCTCTTTTTATCAATTGTCTATGTCTTTTGTCCAATTTTCTATTAGGGTTTTGGACATTTCCTTCACTATTTTAAGATCTTTTTATATATTAGAACAGAGTCGTGATTCTCAACTGGAAATTATTTGCTTCCTTCTCTGCTCCCCTCCCCCAGGATATTTGGCAATGTCTGGAAGTATGTTTGGTTGTTACACCTGAGGAAGGGGTACTATTGGCATCTACAAGGTAGAGTCCAAAGATGCGGCTAAACATTCTACAATGCACAGGACACCCCCACAATAAAGAATTATCTAGCCTCCAAATGTCAAAAGTGCTGAGGTTGAGAAACACTGGGTTAGATCCTTGTGATATAAATTGGAAATATTTCCTCTTGACTTGTCCTCTGATTTTGCTTCTAATAGCATGTTTTGTCTTTTTTTAAAGTAGTTTATTTTCTCATTCTTTTCTCTTTCTGCTTCTGTATTTTAAGTCAGTAGTTAGAAAGACTTCCCCAACTCTCGGGTAATAATAGAATTCACTGTTTTCTTCTTGAACTTGTATAATTTGTATTTTATATTTATGTAAAATTAATCTTGGAATTAATCTTGAGATAATATGTGAAGTAGGATTCAATTGTTTTTGCTTTTTTTAAAATGGCTCTTAACTGGTACCAATACCATTTGTTCTAAAGATCATCCTTTTCTGCAGTGATTTGAGATGACAACTTTATCATATACCCAATTTCCATGTATACCTGAGTCTATTTCTGGACTTTTCATTTGTTTCATTGTCCTGTCTACTCATGGAGCAATACCACACTGTTTTAATTATAGAGGCTTTACAACAGAGGGAATATGAAGCAGAGGATTTTACAGATGATGGAAGAGTGGAAAAGCCAAACGGGGGCAGTGAGGTGACCTAGAGACTAGCACAAGCAGGAAGCCATTAGCATCCCTAGGCTGAGACACAAAAGGAGATGGTGGTGTTATCAGAGCCCTGGGACCAACAAAACCAAGGATGTAGTAATGGAACCTTGGAAAAGAAACAGTCCTAATGGAGATGCTTCCCAAGGCAGAAAGAGAGGGAGAGAAATACTCCTGGCTTCTCCCTTCCTAACCTTTCCAGTCTCTCATAAGAGCTTCCCATTGGCTGTTCAAGGCCACCCAGAAACCAGCTGAATTGGAATTCTGGGAAAGACAGCCCACAGGGATCTGCCTCATGTAATACAGAACAGAAGAGCAAATGCAGGTAAATCCAGGCCCAGCAATACTGGCTTTCTTAGTTCAGAGGCTACTTCTGTGGATATGTGAAAGATTTTTCCTCATCTGTTTTGTTTTTCTTTTATTGATTTTTCTGATCATCCTTTGTTAATTTTTTGCCAATTTTTGTTTCAGTATGCCCCTTACTTTAAGCTTTTCTTTGTCCCCCTTTATAACCAAACCTTCAAGAACACCTGAACTATCCAGAGTGCCACCTTCTCCATCAGAAGTACCTGTTAGAGACCACTTCCAATCTTGTCCCCTAAGTTCCTTTCTTCTAATGCCCCAGTATTCAGTACTCTGATCTACCAGATCTCAGGATTGTTCTGAATATTTCACTTAGAATTGGACACCTACCAACCTTAAACTCAGGGAGATGTGGCTCTTGTCTCAGGCCCTTTGCCTTTAGGGTTCCCAAGCTTTGGAGTACCTTCTTCAAAAATTTTCTAAGGCCCTTCTCAGTGCCTTGGACTGACCAGGGCTGACTGCCTCCATTGCCATCCGCCATGGCTCCCTGAACCCAGAGCAGGATCCATGTAAGCCCTGGTCCCCATTGCTTGCCTTTGAGGCACTCTATAACTCTCTACTCTGCACATGGAATCATCAGATACCCCCAAGGAGCTCTGGAACTGACACATTTCTGTGGCCAGTGCCAGTACTAGAAGGGTGGCCTGGTGAGTGGACCATTGCTACTGGCCACCACAGTAGTTCTTTTGTGAGGTCACATGAAACTGATTCACCAAAATAGTGCTGACATGCTGATTTGGATGACTGTCACTCACATCAGACACAGGACAAGTTTTAGGCTCTAGCTACCAGCCATCCGTCACTCACACTTGGGCATGAGCTGTGGGTCTGTGCATCAGCTATCACTGGTCTGTATCTGACCATTGTGCTGCCTCCAGTCTGTAGCACTTGGGGGTAGGAGGGACTGCAGGAGGCATCCTTGATCCTAGGTGGTTCCAACCACTCATACCCAGGATGCTTACCTCAACTCTGCAGGCTCCATGCCTCATGTCAGGTAGTCCTCTGGGGTTGGTCTTGGGACAAGGTCTCCCCCAAGACCTTTCCAGATTTCCATGGGCCCTTCTGACCAATGTTCTCCAGTTGATGCAGTGATGTTCTCTTCAGGGGCAAGTCTATGCCATGCTGAGTGAAGGATGGACATTCCTTTTGCACAAATAGAACTTCTCTTCTCACACTGTCCATAGGCCTCTTGCATATCTTCCCCACTGGTGGCAGTTTGTGGAAGGTGAGAATATAGACAATATTGAAAGTAATACAAGTTTAAGGAATGCAGTGATGTTAGCCTAAACAGTTCAAGAGAAGCATTGTTGGAAGATACATTGAGTTTATGCTATAAAATTACAGTCAGTAAGTTAAATATGACTGGAGAACAAACTATCATTCTTATTTTCTGGAATACTCTGGGAATAGCTTGTATTCATAGTCATCATCAATGAATCACAGTAACAACTTTGAGAGAGTCACTGGAGTCAGAATTCACAGGTAGCATGATAAATGATGCAGTGTAATGAGTAATGGCGTAACCCACATCAAGTAAATGGTATTAGAACTGCACGTGCAAAAGGATATGTGTTGTTTACATATACACAGGCTGTAAAGAGCCATTAACAGTAACAAGCATATTGGTACCTTTTACTCATGGTGGGAGATATGAAATTGGCTAGGAATGACACATATAGCAATAAAGAACATGAAGAAATTGTTCCTGGATCTGAACAGGAAGAGTTCACAGGTAGTGTCCAGACCCTTCATGTGCACTGATTGTACAATAAAGGATGTAAGTACCTCTTCTCTATCCATCATTCTAAATCTTCATTGATAAATCACTGTACTTTACATGGATCCATGCATTTTGTAATACATTTAAATTAAATGCTTTATATAGACAGGAGTTTTCAAGTCCAAAACATTTGCCTGGGATCTTGCATACCTTGTGGATGATCCTGGTTGGACCTTCTTTTGGGGGAAATGCTTGTTGGTCCCTTGTATTTTACTATTATGGGAAATCTTTCTTACTTCCCTTTTGTATGTGGAAATTCCCACTTGGTTTCAGATGGTTATTTCTCCCACTTATATGTAAGTTGACTCTGTGTCCAAATCATGCTCTTGCATGAGTTATGGTGATTTTATTTACTCTCCTTGGTTTGATCTAAAAGATTTGTTGAGTAACAGTGGAGTGATTCAGTTAGGCAGCTTATATTATCCTTTGAGAATCGAAACTCAAGAGTAAATTCAGATTGTGTGAGGACTGGAACTTTTATAATTTTGGAGATCCTCTTTAAGAAGAAAAATATATAAGGAACTCGGTATAGGGCTCTGGCAGGTTTTGGTATAAATCAGAGGCTCTGAAGCTTAAGCATCATGAGCTTCACAGTAAATCTGCCTTTGCTGGAATGACAATTTTTTAAAATTCTCAATCAGTGCAAAATGTTGTCTATCTCTTTGAAATTTCATCTTGTTAAATTTCTACCTCTTGAAATCCTGTATCTGTTATACACTATATTTTTTATTCCTCTTGGTTTCATGTCATTTGTAAACTACCATTCCATCTGTGATTTCATCTAAGTCACTGTAAAATAATAAGTCAGTTGGAGGTTTTACTAAATAAATTTTATTGAAATATTTGTTACTAAGGGAAAGAATTTCTTCCTTTTTTTCCTACACAGTTTTTATTTTCTCCTTTAACATTGACTTTCCTACCCTACTATACTCATCTTTTTTACTAAAAGTAGAAATTGGGAAGTCTGCTAAAGATTTATTTATAAGCAAATTAAAGGAATGTGTCTTTTATCTGCAATGGCCATAGGGAGGGGAGGGGAAAATTCACTTAATCTTTATAAAATATTTGGTGATTTCAGAGGAGATCTGTAACAATTTTCCAGGTCCCAATAATTCTGACATTATTGAGATGTACAATTTGACTCTAGTGGGATGCATAATTATTTAATCTGAGATCAACTTAACTTTGGGCATGTATTTCACAATTCCCTTAATTTAAAAATCAAATATGAGTAAAATAACAAAGACATCTTAATAGTTCATTATTTTCATACTCTTAGGCCCCTACTGAGATAAAATGTATCTTTTAGAGGTTATTGAACTCTTTAGAGGATAAATTATATAAATTAACAGATAAATTGATTGACTCTATTAAGGTATGTGACTATAAAAATTATCTGAAGCCTGGTAGATAAAATACATATTTGGCAATAAACTTGCAAGAACTTTATAGAAGATATTTTCATAAATATGTGATATAATGTGTTAGCAGACCTTAGGTGGGGGGAACCCTTATGTTCTTGTTTATTTCTGCTTCTAATTACCTGTGTAATTTTGGATATGATAGTTAGTAGTTCTGAATTTTAGGCTATGACCTTAAAGGACATTTTTATTTCTTCCATTCATTAGGATGTACTTTAACATCAAGAGTTTGAATTCTGAAATTATATTTCCTCCTCTGCAGCCACTTACCTTGGGCAAAGTATTTTATGTCTCTAAGCTTCAGTTGCCTTATCTGTGAAGTAAGGATCTACTTCATAGATATTTTTTGTGCAGATTAGATGAGATAATATATGTATTTAGCAGAGATACTGGCAAATAATTGAAGATCATCCAATGTTGCCAATTATAATAAGGTTTTATTGTGTCAGGTTATTTCCTAGACATAGATAAAATTGCTAAGGCTATAACTGCCATAAAATGTTCTCTACTTTTGAATATGCTAATAGATTTTAGCACTATGCCATTTCATTTCACTGAGCTATACAGTTAATACCTGTGATGCTTTAGGATATTGTCTACAGTGATGTTGAATATTAGGATTTTCCTTATAATTATTTCAGATTTATAACATTCTTAGAAAATGTCTAATTATTATCTTCCCTACATAGTATGTGTTTTGTTTCACCTTTTTTTTCCCCTGGCATTTGCAATTTATATAGAAGCTTTCATGTATTGACATAGGTACTTAGTCATCTCCTTGGTTACATATGCAAATATAAAGCAAATGTGAAGATAAAATATAGAACACACAATTTAAAATTAATTTTATTGAAATTAAGTAAAGTCAAATGCTTAGCATTTCTCTTACTTGCAATGCTGTTATGAAGAATAAATAGATCACCAGTTCTCACAAAGATTATATAATTTTAGAGGTTTTAATAATGAATTTCATCCAATTGATTAGAAAACACCATATATTCAAATTTGACCATTCAGACAGACAAATTTCACTAAACTATATTAAAGCTAATTTGCCAACCAAATCATATTGACCGTATATTGGTAATAGTGCTAGATTATTGATCCCAAACTTTCCATTTGTACCATTAACACTTAAATTTTTAAACATTTAATTCTAAGAAATAGTTTCAGATACATCTGTTAACTTTCTTACAAGTATACCTTCCTTCCCTTCTTTCGTATATCTTATTTTAGCTGATACAGTACAATACCAGACATCAAGAAAGGAACAAAAGCCCTGATAATAAGGAGTTGCTTAATAAAGTGTTAGGAATGAGACTTTCAGAAATAGTTTCTTTTTATTAGTTTAATAAAAAGTACACTTAGTACTTGATTAGTCAGCTTTTGCTGTGACAACAAACCATAAAATCTTGACTTAAAACAATGAAGATTTATTTCTTGCTCACAGGTTTGCAAGTTGGCTGGACTCATTGGGCAAGGCTAGGTTCAGATGGGTTTGGGTCAGTTGTTCTATTCCATGTGTCTTTTGACTCAGGGACCTAGGCTCAAGAAGCAACCACTGTTTGGGACATGGTTGGCTTATAGCAGAGGGCATAATCTTAAGAGAGTGAAGAGAAACATGTAGTCCTTCTTAAAGCCTCTCCTTGGATCACTAGAGTGGCCCTTCAACACACCCCATGGGTCAAAGCAAGTCACATGGATGAGCCCAAAGTCAGTGGTGCAGAGAATTATGCTTTGTCCACAGGGAAGCTATGCTGAAAGGGGAGATAAATAATTGTGAACAAAGAATGCAATCTTCTATAGTACCTATATTATTTCATGTAAGACATTTGGTCTAGATTCAAACTTGAATCATTAGGTCTTTTTATGTATAAGGTAGGGCATAGAATTTTAACATTTTGGAGGCAAAGGGACTTGAAGAGTATAATCCTATTGCTTCATTTTATAGATAAAATAGTTGACCTGGAGATGTTAAAAGACTTTTGTCCATGATTAGATTCTGTTCATGATAAAGATGGATGTGAAACCCAGCTTACCATTATTCACAGTTAATGCATTATGCTGCCAGTTGGTTAATTATTTAGTCTAGACCTAAGTACTCTTGGAGAAGTGAAAAAGAATGAAAATTCAAATTCAGAATAGAAAAGCTAAGAGTTTACCAGAGTTCTCTTCTCAGGCTAGCAAGATTTAATAATTCAATTTCAGTTCTGCTAAAATTAATTGACCACTTAGAGTGAGCGGGATTCTGCACAAAGCTCTACAAGTCAAAAAATATAATAAAACATTAATACTTCAAAACTACTGGAAGAAGAGAAAGATAAGACAGGATAAAGTACAACTGATATTTATATGACTATCGGGGTTATAAAATAAAAAAATAATTAAAAGTTGTTTACACTAAGATTAACTATTATACTGCTTGAAATAAATGCATAAAAAGCAGAGTCTATTAAATCTTGACTGATACCTGAAGAATTAATTTTCTTTGGGAACATTTGGTCAGAGTAGTAAAAACATCATGTTGTACATTCCCGTTACATAAAATGAGTGGTACCTCTGTGGAAGCAAACAATTTTCAAAGGTACTAGAAAATTGATTATATATAAGGAAAAGATTCATTTATAAACCTTTTTAATCTCTATTTTAATAGTAAGAAGCCATTTTCATAGCCTCAGAATTTCTATAGCAATAATAATCATATCATTCTGATTGGCTTAATTTTCATGCTCCCGGCACACTTGATTACAAATATTTTTTCCATCTTGTAAAAAATTATTATCTGTGATTTCACCCAAGTCACATGGGAAGCAAGCAATAGACTCTGGAGAATAGTGAGGAGTGCTAGATTGCCTACCTGAATAGTGCTCTAGGTCAAGTACAGCAAGAGAAAGGTACAGAAAGTGGAGCAAGCATGTAGATGCCATACATAGAAGTAGTAGATGAGTTCACTCCAAGTGCCTGAATTGTAGAGGGAATGGATAAAGTTGGATAACAGAGGGATATTTCATTCTTAGCCTCCAAAACAAAATAAGAAACTGGATCATCAAAGCATCTTGAATGAATGAATGGATGAATATATTTAAGAAAAGTTTTTAAAAGAACAGAGGAGTGGAAAGATCAGCTTCATTTTACTAATGTTGACATTTTGGCAGGCTAATTCCTCTTCACACTTTACACCCTTTTGATTTTAGTTGTAATTTCATTTCTTTGGTAAGCTTTTCTTTCTCCCCCAAGTCTGGACCAGTGGCTGCTCATAGCACCCTATACTTGGCCTTTATGATGACCTATAATTGCCCACTTGTTTGTCTAGTCTCATACCTACATTCTTTTAGCTCCATAGAGAAGAGACCATGTCAATTTTATCAGCTATTTTATTTATGGCATTTTGCACAATTCCTAGCTACATACAAGGTATCCCAATGCATTTGCTGAATGAATGAAGTGTGATGGAGTGGACTCTGCATGTGTGTGCGCACAATGTGCACACACTGGCAGGTGCACAAATGTATACAAACATGAATGATGGGAGTTAGGGAATTTCGTACAAGATATTAGAATGAATCAAACTTGCCACATTAAAAACTATGGTAGTAGTAGAATCTAGAAATCTGTGGAATTTAATAGAATTCAAAAATCCTACTAAATATAAAAATATAATGAATTAAACTTACCACTTTGAAAATTATGGTACCAGTAGATTGTAGAAATCCATGAAACTTAACAGATAGACTCCAAAGACCTTATTAAATATAAAACATGATATTTTATAAGGAAAATGTCAACATGCCATGAGAAGGATGAATTACTATACAAATAATATTCAGAATAGTCACAAGTTAAAGGATTAAAATTGTATTGGCTCAAAGATTTATGTTCAAAACAACATTGAATTAAGTGTGGATGATGTTTTTGACTTTTACATGGGGAAGAATTTCTCATAACAAAAGCAGTGGAGTTGATCACAAATAAAATGATCAATATGTTAATGACTACAAAAACAAGATCATCTGAATGCCACAATGTATCAGATGAAAGTAAAGAGGCAATTGTTTACACTATAAAAAATTTTAACAAATGGTTACTATCTTAATAAAAGGAGTTCTTGGGCACCTGGGTGGCTCAGTCGTTAAGCGTCTGCCTTCGGCTCGGGTCATTATCCCAGGGTACTGGGATCGAGCCCCATGTCGGGCTCCCTGCTCAGCAGAGAGCCTGCTTCCCCCTCTCCCTCTGCCTGCTGCTCTGTCTACTTGTGCTCTCTATCTCTCTGTCAAATAAATAAATAAAATCTTTTAAAAAAAAAAAGGAGTTCTTAAAAATTGTAAGAAGAAATACCCATATATTAGTAGGAAATTAGATTTAAAAAATAGACAATTCAAAGACTATATTCAATTGGACAAACATATTCCACTTCACTAGTAATTAAATAATTAATAAATACAAATTAACATAGGAATATAATATAACATTTAAAATTAGAGGGGCGCCTGGATGGCTCAGTCGGTTAACAATCTGCCCTTGGCTCAGGTCATGATCCTGGAGTCCCAGCATGGAGCCCCACATCAGACTCCCTGCTCAGCGGGGAGTCTGCTTCTCCCTCTCCCCCTGCTCATGTTCTCTCTCTCTCACTTTCTCTCACTCTCTCTAATAAATAAATAAAATCTTTAAATAAATAAATAAATACAATCAGAACAATTTTTAAATTATAATAATGCTACAAGATGAAACCAGAGAGGGAGACAAACCATAAGAGACTCTTAATCTCAGGAAACAAATTGAGGGTTGCTGGAGTAGAGGGGGATGGGAGGGGTGAAGGGGCTGGGCAGTGGACATTGGGAAGGGTTTGTGCTATGGTGAGTGCTGTGAATTGTGTAAGACTCATGAATCACAGACCTGTACCCCTGAAACAAATTATACACTATATGTTAATAAAAAGAAAAATAAATAAATTATAATAATGCTGATAAGAGCAGGCTAAGGATTGTATTCTTTTCATGTACTGCAGTTGGAATAGGAATTGATACTTTTCTGTAATATAATTTAGCAAATGTCAAGATTCTTAAAAATGTTCATACCCTTCAAACTAGCAATTCCACTTTTAGGAATTCATCCTATCATAACCTAAGATGAGGTTCATAAAGGGAAAGTTTTTTTAAATGTAATTTCTTAGATAAGTATTTTTTAAATTCCAATATGGATGGGACACTATGTTAGATGTTGGGGATATAATGGTAAACAAAACAAAGCACTTGCATCTCGGGGGACATCCAGACACATAAACAGATGATAAGTGTAACAGCTAATATTTAAATAGGTGAAGTTAATAAATAGTTAAATAGGGACTGTTGTAGGTGCTTTTAATATAGTAACTATTTTATCTTCCCAACAACCTGACAAGCAGGTACTATTATAATCTTACTGAAAACAGAGGGATTAAGTGATTTTTTTCAAGGTCACTCTGCTCATGTTGGAGGTAGGATTTAAACCCAGGAATGTCATTAAACCCACACTCTTAACCACTATGCAGGGACGGATATAATGCAGAGTCCATTATTTAAAATGCTACAAAGTTATCCATCAATAGAAAAAAAAAGTTAAAGAAATTAATCTATATTTAAATAATATAATTTTATTCAGTCATGGTAAAAAATGACTTTCCAAAATCTTTTAGTGACAGGAGAAATATTTAAAATATAATATTAAATAAAGTTGGATACAAATCAACATAGATACAATGAATCCAATTTTATTATTAAGAAGTATTATACATACATGTATGTATTATACATATTTATATGTTCATAAGTAACATTTCTGTATACATATTCATTTAACATTTGTTTTCCACACTAGATTCTGAGTTGATAAGATTAGGTGCTTTTTGGTTGGTTAACCACTGTATACCTAACAATTACCACTGTGCCTGGAACTAATAAATAATGAATAAATTTTAATTGAATGAATGAATGGCAAAAAAAAAACCTAAAAGAATATCCACCTTAAAATGCTAGTAGTAATTCTTTCTGAATTCTGAAATTGTGGGTTATTATATTTTTCTTTGTTATACTTTTTAGTATAAGTTTACAAATTAGTATAAATTTAGTATAAAATAAAAACTGGTGAACATGTATAGATTTAACTGATTTAGGTTTTTAGAGCAAAACAGGTTCTAAAGGAACGTGTATTTAAACAGAATTAACAACCATCGGTCTTAGATGGCTTAGGCATCAATCTGCTAGAAGATAGGAGATTGAACTAGATGATCCTCTGAGATTTCTGATAGATACAGGTTGCCTGGTATGCCAGGCATTAATTTATCATCTCTTAGCTGCAAATTTATATCCCATTGCCTGCTCTACAAAAATGGAGATAAGCCCTTTAAATATTTTTTTCTTTGCCAGCATGCACAATGTTAAGCTTTGTCTGTTGAGGATACTGGAGACAGATAATAGGAGAAAGGGGAGTTCTGGTCTTGTAGTGCTTGCTGAGCAGGCTCCTGCAGTATGATGATGCTCCAGCATTAGGCTCCTGCAGTGCATGGTAGTCAGCAGCACCCAAAAGCCTAGAGTTTATTCCAGCACCCACCTTGGGCAGTTTCACCAAGATACCTTCCTATGAACAGTTTTGCCTGGCATCCTAGAGAGCAGATTTCCAAGTGCTGGAGCATAGATCTTCAGCAACTTACTCTGGCATGGCACCCTGTTCAGTGCCTGTTACTCAGTGAGCCATGGCTGTGCCCTTCCTGACCGGTCTGGATCAGCCTTGGGTATGGGGGGCATCTTCCTTGGGCACTCCACCTCAGCCCTAGATTAATGGCTGCTCCTTATATCTGCTATTTCTATATTCTTTAGAGTTCCCTTACTCTTTACTAGCCAGTCCTTCAATGTGCCAATATCGTGTTATAGTTCTTTATCTATTAAACTTTTCCTGTGTAGTTTCTGCCTCCTGATTGGACCATGACTGATACACCTGCATTTTGTGAATTTTGATAATCTTATTATAATTTTCATTTTCCTCTCTTCACTGAAAAATAGGTAAAGGATATCAATAAAATATTGCAAGGGGTATGTTTATCACAGATGTAAAGAACCATAATTATTAAAATATAGAAAAGGAGATATAAAGAAGTCTCCTCAAAGTATATAAAATTCCAAATATGCAGGTACATGATGAAGCTGGGTAAATATCTCTTAAGCAGGGAAGGAGGAAATATAACGTATTAAGGAAAATATTCCCTTCTGCAATGGTAAACAGCATGAAAGCAGAGCTATTAGCAAACAAGGTATTAAAGGGAAGAAACTATCAGAAGACAAAATGATATATGCAAATAAGAAAATCTGAATCTCCATATAGAGGCCACCAAATCAGAATGCCAAGCAAACAAAAGTGAGCTCCTTTTTTGCAGGGCAGTGGTGCTTATCTAATTCTGAATATGATTCTCTCAAATTAGTATTGCTCACCTTTTATTTAGAGGACAACTAAAAAAGAACAGAATGAACCTGAATGTTCGTTAAGGAATAAATTTGCCACAGGAGAAATAAATAAATAAAATTGCAAATGCAGATCTGATGTAATTATTGAAGTGAATTACACAGAGAAATTTGCATAAAAACTAAGGAAATAATTCTAGCACTATCCTAATCTGTGGTTACCAATTATGAAACCTGAAGGACATTTACCTTATTTCAGGGGAGTTATGTGATAATGCAGAAATTCCACTGGATTAGGCCTCATATGGCCTGGGTTTAAAATTGGGATTCAAAGAAATGATTATTTACAAAGATTTTGAGACAAAATGTTTATCAATTAAAGGAAATATATGTGAAACAGTTAACATGTTACATTGCATGAAATGTGCACACAATAATATTAAATATCATTCTGGTGGCTACTAATGGTAATAGAGCCAAAGATCATATTGACCTTTTATTGGCATCACACATTATTATTTATTTGTTCAAAAGCCTTTGAGGTTTTTTCTATACAGAAACTACTATACTAGGAGTGGTGATTGATTTGCAAATATTGGACCATGCTTGCATCCTGTAATAGATCCCTCTTGATCATGGTGAATGATTTTTCTAATGTACTGTTGACTTCAATTTGCTAGTATTTTGTTGAGGACTTTTGCATCTATGCTCATAAGGGATATTGGTCTGTAGTTCTCCTTTTTAGTGGAGTCTTTATCTGGTTTCCCCCCAACTTCTTAATTCTCTATCCCAGGTTGTTTGAATCATACACTTACCTTTCATTCAATTTGAAGTCAACAAAAACACAAGTTCTTGGGTATTTTTCTGTCAACTGTTGTTACCTCACAGGTCCCCTGTCTCCTACTTGTGTAATTAACTTTGTAACCAAAATACACTGAATAATCTTATCCGTGTTAATATTGTGGGCATTTGGCCCAGTGATCCAGGACTTAAGGCCATTTTGGCATTTGTTGCATTAGCTCTCCTTTCCAATGTTGTGACAACCATGAATTTGATAAGCATTTCTTTTGAGAATTCATCCAGATTAGAGATGAGTAGTTCCTATTTGATAAGGACCTATTATATGCCAGACACTATACGTATATTACCTTACTTAATGTTCACCATGAAGACATATTGAGGCTCAGAGAGGTTTGACATCACATAGAAAGAAAGAGACAAACTTAGAATCTAGATCTTTGATTTTGAAGCACATGTTTTCACTGTTATATTTATGTTTCGTAGTACATAAGAAATCACATGAGAAACAATTATATGTTTCCTAGGCTTTACCCAAGAGTGTCTGATTCATTAGGTCTTCTAGGTAGAACCCAGGAATCTGCATTTGAGAATTACTGTATTACTTCATGATATCGCTAATGAACAGGAAAGGGTCTGTGGCTCACATCAGACCCCTGCGGGATAGTACTAAAGATTTCCTTCCTGGCTGTTTAGATCCATTTATTAATACACTCCTGATGGAGTACATCACATTATGCTATTATATAACTTATATTTACTATTCAGTTCATAACATTTTGAGGATACTTCTTTTATATCGCATGAAGCAGAGGAGAAACCCATATGTCAATAAGGAGCTTAGCTGAAATCAAGATAATTTACATAAACATAAATTCATCCTTTCATTGGACTATAATCATAGTAACCTCAACAGAAAAGAAAATTATTTTGGTATTCAACTAGTGGTCTCCTAGTTGATGGATGCCTCAAGTGGTATGATTACACAGAAAGAAGAGCAGGCTTTGATAAGGAAAATGAGAGTACATTACAGACAAGTGCCATCCTTTCCCAGTTCCTTTGAGAGCTGGCCCTGGGAGCTAGAGAAGAAAGCAGCAGACTAGTGTCATCAAGGGACTGTTCTATGGAGGAAACGGATGGGACTAGAGCTGAAACCTTAAGGAATAGGCAGGTCCTGGCATAAGGATGGAGGATGTAGCAAGAAAAGTGAAGGGAAAGAACAAGGACAACATCCAGGAATTGATATGCTGAATGAAAGAGATCAAAAGGAAACTAGGCTGACCAGAGTTATGGTTTATGCTCTGGAATCCTGGGAGAGAAGATGAAATTGGGCCAGAATATAGAAAGCATTAAAAGCACAATAGAAGAGATTACATTTAATTTTATATGGCCAGAGGGACTCATAGGTTTTCAAGTATGAAGTGACATGAGAAAGCAGTGTAATATAAGGTGATAATAGTAACAGTCACTACCATTTACTGTTGTGCCTACCATATGCCAGGATTTTTATAGGCAATGCATGCATTTACTCTCCATAAATTTATGAGGCTGGTATTATCTCAATTTTGCAGATAAGGAAACAGACTTAAGGGAGATAGATTCATCTAAGAGTTCACAGTAAAATGGAGTGAAATCAGCACTTCACCCATATATATCTGACTCTAAAGACTATATCACTCTGTGCTGCTTCTAATGAGATTGGTCTGAGGTCCTTGTAAGATTTATACCGGGGGGAAACAAAGATTCCAGTTAAGAGAAGGTAACCTAGGCTTGGGTATTGTGATTTCATTTTGTATACATTGGGCTTGAGAGGATAAGACCCCTGTTTGGGAGTGGGAGTCAATTTAAGATTGAATTATAATAGAAAGCAAATTACAGGGTCAAACTTACCCTTCATATGAATGTATCAGAAAGTAAGTTTTTAAGAATTATTGGGTATCTTTTGCTATAGCTATAATACTCTATAAATTATTTAGAAAGGAAATCTAGATTCTTAAGAGAAATAGACTTCATGTACATCAGGAAAAGTTTAGGAGACCAATATACAAAAAAAAATTGCCATTGATAGTTGAGGTACTCAAATAATCTCTAGGTGCTTAATCTTTTAAGTGAATAATTAATGGACTTGTGAGATCTCTCTAAGGTTGTTATAGTGTGATTTTTATTGCTAGATGAGTCTTTTGCCTGATGGGAGTGGCATCTCAAGATACCTTGATTTCTTTCTTTCTTTTTTTTTTTTAAGATTTTATTTATTTACTTGACAGAGAGAGAGAGAGACAGTGAGAGAAAGAATACAAGCAGGGGGAGTGGGAGAGGGAGAAGCAGGCTTCCCACTGAGCAGGGAGCCCAACCTGGGGTTCGACCCCAGGACCCTGGGATCATGACCTGAGCCAAAGGCAGACGCTTAACAAATGAGCCACCCAGGCACCCCAAGATATCTTGAGTTCTTGATAATTTATCCTTTTATATTACATGCAACACAGATTATAGGAGATAATGGAAATAAAAAAGTGAGTCTCATCACGTTCATTAAAGACAAAGCAGAATTATTAGTGGCTGCAAGAAAGTACTTATGGCAGGACTCAGTCTATGTGGTTTTCTGAAGTCTTTCAGTATTTCACAATCTGGGTGAAGATTTTCTCCTTTCAGATATTCACCAGAATGTTTGATATTTATTTCATTCTTATTTATGCTTTTGTTTTAAGCACTACTTCTCATGACTTCATGAAGCCATTTCCACCGAGTGATTAAGACAGGTGTGAAGTAATTTAAAAGCAAGCATGAACTAATTTTATGAAGGTTATCCATACACAAAAAGAAATTTCACAAAGCACATTTTTCTGACCTAACCTGGGTACTAACCGTAGCATTTGGTTCAGCTCTGCAGGTAATGCCAGTTGTTTTTTAAAAAGGTCTGCATACCCTGTTAAAGGATTTGCGTTTTTGGATCAGAATGAAAAGAGACCCACTTCCTTTCTTCCCTTATATGTTCTTCCTCATCCCCACCATAGGAACCCACAGACACTATTTTCACTAACTCTCTGTGCACCCTGGTCAAGTGATTTAACCTTTTTAAAGGTCACTTTCCTCCTCTTTAAAATGAAAGAGTTGAGCTAAAATGCTATCTCTTTAAAGTCTTTTTTACTCTTCAAGTTCCATGATTCCTTCTGACACTTTGGAATCTTTATATTCTTCTGTTCCCTTTATATATATTTAGCAACTTGAACCTCTAACTGTACTAACATCACTTTCCATTGTTCCACCAAGCTATTTCTTGCATTACAACCCACTTGCTAAACTGTTTTGTCTCCCTTCCAATTAATATGACCTCTTCTAAAAGAAGTAGCCTACATTTCATCCTGTTATCAAGTGTCCAGCTTAGAGAAGGCTGGGGTTGAAGAAAAGTGTTATTCCTCAGGTCCCTAGATTTTACCCATCTGACTCTTTAGACTGCTTTGTTGAGCCATTGATACAGTAACAATTTGATAATACCCCACCCAGTGTTACTGGCCAGTACCTTTGAGAGAAGATGAATTAAGATCATCTTATCTGACACCTAAAAGTGGTTTCATTTTTAGATACCTCTAAAGTTATTAAAATTATTTGTTCTTAACACAGAAGTTTCCAGGTTGTCTTTTTCAGAAATGGAAAGGACATGGTCCATAGCCAACAAATGTCAAAATAAGCAGTTTTACCTTTTCTAAGAATTAGCTTAAATGCTTTTCTTCTTTTTAAGCCATTTGAAAACAGCAGTGATTACAATGAGAAAAGTGCTGCCTATTTAAGGGGTAATTATAAGGATATGAAATTGACAACAAAATTAGTGTTCTTAGTTGTTTTTTAAAATCATGTTAGCACTTCCAGAGCAGACTAGATAAATCTCTTTTCTATTGCTTATAGCTAATTAAAATATTAATACATTTGGAATACAAAAAATGTGACTGATCATATGCAAATATTATTTTGTGCATAGAAAATCACCTCTAAGAAAATTAGATACAAAGGATATATAATCATGTGGTTGTTGCCCAAATTAATCTTTAAAACCAGTGGTAGGTAAGAGTTTATTTTTTAGAAAGTTATACATCTTAAATACCTAGGGTTTAAGGAAAATAAAATATAAAACCACAAATGTTTTTTTTCTTTGTCAGAATCTAATGTTCATATAAAATTTCATTTATGGGTCCAGTATTTATCATTTGAACCTTGTTTAACAAAGCATACCTGCAATTCTTATAATTCCTGTATTCCACAAACCTGAGAACCTCTTATCAACTGGCAGACAATGCTATAGGCAGTGAGAACACAGCTGAAAATACATGGTGTCTGCCCTCAGAACGTTCACCTAAGAATGGAAAACAATTATGATACAATGTTATGAGTGCTACAACAGAGGGATGTCTTAGCTCAGGCTGCTATAAAAATATAAGTTGAGAGGGCTTATAAACAAATGTTTTTTTCTCACAGTGCTAGAGGCTGAGAAGTCCAAGATCAAGATACCAGCAGATTTTGTGTCTGGTGAGGGTCCTTTTCCTGGTTCATAGATGGCAGTCTTTTTTTTTTTTTTTTTAAGATTTTATTTATGTATTTATTTATTTATTTGAGAGAGAAAAAGAGAGAGTATGAGCAGGGGGAAGGGCAGGAGGGGAGGGAGGGAGAGAATCTCAAACTGACTCCATGCTGAGTGCAGAGCCAGACCAGGGCTCAATCCCATGACCTGAGATCATGACTTGAGCTGAAACCAAGAGTCGGAAGCTCAACTGACCGAGCCACCGAGGCACCCCTAGATGGCAGTATCCGTACTGTGTCCTCACATGGCAGAAGGGGTGAAGGAGCTCTCTGGGATCTTTATTATAAGGGCACTAATTTTACTCATGAAGATTCCACCCTCATGACTTAAACACCTCCCAAAGGCTCTACCTCCAAATATTGGGGGAATAGGTTTCAATATATGAATTTTGGGGAGACATAAACAGTTAGTTAATCCATAACAGGGGTATATGAGGTGTAGTGGGAATAAGTATGTTTGTCAGGAACAGGGAAACTTTCTCAGATGCTATAAGTAAGGCTAAAAGGATAAGTGTGTCAACAGATAATATGGAGAAAGGAATTAAAAATAGCATGGGCAATAGCATACACACATATATGCATGTAAAGTGTTTTGTGTAGCTGGGGCATTGAGTTCATAGGGAGAATGATGACAGTTGAGGCTAGTCAGGGAGACCAGATCAGGAATAGCTAATAATAATCATACGTTTGTCAGGGTAAATAATGCTAGGTGCTATAACAGTTCATAAATCCTAGTGGCTTAATACAACATAAGTTTATTTCTTGCACACACAATAGTTCGATTGAGTGTAGGGTGGATACCCTTCCATTTGGTGAGTCTGGGAACCTGGCTTGTTCCTCCTGGTGCCATCAGCTTCTGGAAGCTGGTTAATAGTATCAAATGCTGCCTAGAGGTCAACCCCAAAAGACCTGGAAAGTGCCCACTAGGTATGGCAACAAAGAGGTCACTGGTGATACTTTCAGAGGCAGTTCCATTGGAACATAGGACCAGAAGTCACAGTGCAGTTGAGGGATGCCAGTAAACAGCAACTGATCTTTAAAAATCTTGGATGTGAAGGAAAAGAGAAAACAAGGATTATAGATCAAGGGAGACATATTTGAGGAGCTATTTTATTATTTGCTTTTGTCTATTTTTACCATGAGAGAGAATTGAACATGATTATATGCTGAGACCTATGTTCTTTTGAACTAGGTTAGAGGAAAAGGTTGCAGATGCTGAGAAGAGAGTGATAAAATTGAGTAAGTGAAATCCAGAATGGGCAGAAGGCAATGAGACTCAGAGGACAGATAAAGGGATTAACTTTACAACTAGAGGCCTTATGCCTTGTTCATTGACCTGGAAGAGAAGCAGATGAGAAAAGGAAGAGTAACTTTTTTTTTTTTTTAAGATTTTTTTTATTGTTATGTTAATCCCCATACATTACATCATTAGTTTTAGATGTAGTGTTCTGTGATTCATTGTTTGTGCATAACACCCACTGCTCCATGCAGAACGTGCCCTCCTCAATACCCATCACCAGGCTAACCCATCCTCCCACCCCCCTCCCCTCTAGAACCCTCAGTTTGTTTTTCAGAGTCCATCATCTCTCATATTTCGTCTACCCCTCCGATTTCCCCCCCTCCATTCTTCCCCTCCTGCTATCTTCTTCTTCTTCTTTTTTTTTTCTTAACATATATTGCATTATTTGTTTCAGAGGTACAGATCTGAGATTCAACAGTCTTGCACAATTCACAGCGCTTACCAGAGCACATACCCTCCCCAGTGTCCATCACCCAGTCACCCCATCCCTCCCACCCCACCCCCCACTCCAGCAACCCTCAGTTTGTTTCCTGAGATTAAGAATTCCTCATATCAGTGAGGTCATATGATACATGTCTTTCTCTGTTTGACTTATTTTGCTCAGCATAATACCCTCCAGTTCCATCCACGTCGCTGCAAATGGCAAGATCTCATTCGAAAAGGAAGAGTAACTTTAAGGCTTTTTCATAAATGTCAAGGACATTGTTCGAGGTTCGAGTATATGTCTATGATAACAAACTTCAAATAATAGAGAAATAAACCATCCATTTTAAAGCAATTATGAATGAAGAGGAGAAGAAAGAAACTATCTGCTTCATTTTATTTAACTAAATTATTCTGTTAGTTTTACCATTTCACTTTCAGGTATTAGATAATTGGGTCCATTCCACTTTTCTCCTTGTAGAATCCACAGCATCCACAAAAGTGATTAATTCTAAAGTGTTAAGGTGGACTATCAGTATATTCTAATAAGTTTAGGGCAGTTTACCACTCTAGCTTCACTTTTCCTTTTCTAAAAATGCAGAGATTTACTGACTCTTGTGGAATCATAGAATGTCAGTGTAAAAAGTAAACTTAGAAGGCTTCACAGATACCCCCAATGGTACATGCACACATTCATTCATTCAGTGAACATATACTGAGTTCCTGTCCCTTTAGACTTATCCCAAGTCAGTCTCTTCCTTATTGTCTATATTTCAGGCATACTGGCCTTCTTTCAATACCCTAACCTCCTTTCAACCTCAAAGGCTTCTCATACTGTATTTATTCCATGTGTTTACAGTACTCTCTGCCCCAACCTTTCCCTTACTCTGACTGATACCTACCCATCTTACAAGTCTCTATAATTCAAGCCATTTCCTTAGAGAAAACTTTTTTTTTCTCATTAAACTTTTGTTCTAATGGGCTTCAAAATTCTGTGATAGATTTTTGGTCAAGTTGTTTCCATTAAAAAGTACTGATTTTAAAAACGAATAACTTAAAACTGCCACACACACACACACACACACACACAAATAAATGGTCCACAAAACATTCTCCTTTCCTTCTGAAGGTTTTATGATGCATTGTTATCATTAACCAGTCCTTTACTATTAAACTTAAATGGCCAATTGACACAAACAGTTCTGAGACCATTCTTCCACCACTGATTAAGACTGGGATGGCAGGTATTGGGGATAATATTCATTTAGCCTCTGAGTTTTCTGGGCAGACTTGGTGACCTTGCCAGCTCCAGCTGCCTTCTTGTCCACTGCTTTGATGACACCCCCAGCAACGTCTGTCTCATGTCACAAACAGCAAAACGGCCCAGAGGAGGATAGTCAGAGAAGCTCTCAACACACATAGGCTTGCCAGGAACCATATCAACAATGGCAGCATCACCAGATTTCAGGAACTTGAGACCATCTTCCAGCTTTTTTCCAGAACGACGATCTATCTTCTCCTTCAGCTCAGCAAATTTGCAAGCAATGTGAGCTGTGTGACAATCCAGCACAGGTGCATATCCAGCACTGATTTGGCCTGGATGGTTCAGGATAATCACCTGAGCCATGAATCTAGCTGCTTCCATTGGTGGGTCATTTTTGCTGTCACCAGCCACATTGCCCTGATGAACATCTTTGACAGATACATTCTTGACATTGAAGCCCACATTGTCCCCAGGATGAGCCTCACTCAAAGCTTCCTGGTGCATTTCAACAGACTTTACTTCAGTTGTAACATTGACTGGAGAGCAAAGGTGACCACCATGCCAGGTTTAAGAATACCAGTCTCCACTCGGCCCACAGGGACAGTACCAATACCACCAAT
Organism: Phoca vitulina; assembly: GCF_004348235.1. Taxonomy (NCBI): domain Eukaryota; kingdom Metazoa; phylum Chordata; class Mammalia; order Carnivora; family Phocidae; genus Phoca; species Phoca vitulina. The sequence continues at coordinate 13,219,325 of NW_022589722.1, read as the reverse complement.
TTTGTAGATGTCCTGGAGAGGCAGACAGAAGGGTTTGTCAGTTGGACGAGTTGGTGGCAGATTGCAATCCAGAGCTTCAAGCAGTGTGTTTCCACTGGCATTCCCATCTTTACAGGTGACTTTCCATCTCTTGAACCAAGGCATGTTAGCACTTGGCTCCAGCATGTTGTCACCATTCCAACCAGAAATTGGCACAAATACTACCGTGTCAAGGTTGTAGCCAATTTTCTTAATGTAGGTGCTAACTTCCTTAACGATTTCCTCATATCTCTTCTGGCTGTAGAGTGGCTCAGTGGAATCCATTTTGTTAACACCAACAATTAGTTGTTTTACACCCAGTGTGTAAGCCAGAAGGGCATGCTCACGGGTCTGCCAATTCTTGGAGATACTGGCTTCAAAGTCACCAATACCAGCAGCAACAATCAGGACAGCACAGTCAGCCTGAGATGTGCCTGTAATCATGCTTTTGATAAAGTCTCTGTGTCCTGGGGCATCAATGATGGTCACATAATACTTGCTGGTCTCAAATTTCCAAAGGGAGATATCAATGGTGATACCACATTCACGTTCAGCTTTGTTTATCCAAGACCCAGGCATACTTGAAGGAGCCCTTTCCCATCTCAGGAGCCTCCTTCTCAAATTTTTCGATAGTTCTTTTGTCAATCCCACCACATTTTAGATCAGATGACCAGTAGATGACCAGACCAGTAGTAGACTTGCCCGAATCTATGTGTCCAATGATGACAATGTTGATGTGAGTCTTTTCCTTTCCCATTTTGGTTTAGATTGAGTGGTGGTTTTCATGACACCTGTCTTCTGGTTGCAAACCCATTGTGAAAAAGAAAAACTTTCTTTGTCTGACTTCCAAATTTAGCTTAAATTCCCCCATTTAAACATTCTTTTATTTTCACATATCTTTCTGCCATATTACGTGTAATTTAAGTTGTGTTTAATTACTGTGTAATTTTTTATCTAATGACTCTGTCCTACTAAACACTCTTCCTGAGTTCAGGAACCATACCTGTTTTGCTCACCCCATGTTCCTAAGTCCCTAGAAGAGTGCCTAGAACATAGTAGCTAATCAATAAGAAGTTGTTGAATGACTGAAGGAATAATGACACCCAGTGTTTGACTCTGAAAAATACTGAGTCAGAAAGAATCCTTGTTCCTCAGGAACTCATACCCTATTAGGGAAGAAGTCATGTAAACATGTAATTATTAAACATCATAGTGGCTAGGAAAGCATATGTTGGATCAGAATGCTGAAGTTGAAAACTCTTGGCCTTCCTTCCATACAAACTGTTTATCATTAAGCAAAGAACATAATCTACCTAAGGCCCAATTTCCTCATCTATAAAATGGGGGAAATTATAGTACCAACAGATAGTGTAGTTGGCTTTACTCCTTACCAATTCCAGTTCCATTATATCTTACCTTCCTACCATAGAGCCTGAAAAACCCAAAACACAAAAAACTTCATTTCTGGATCTCCTTGAAGATAAGTTCCACTTGGAACTTGGGTCCACGGAGAAAGTTAGAGGCAGAAGGGAGATGAGAAGGCGGTGGCCACATGTGACAAGCGTGGTGGTAGAGACATATGGTTCTTCTGGGACAGTTCCAGTGGAATGTCTTAAATCTAGGTTAGGTGCTGATCCTCATGGGTGACACCAATGAGCAGGTCTTCTAGGATGGCCAAGTAGTGTGAATAGTGGGTATTTCTTCTGTTGGCTTTAACCCTGGGTGCCTTGTTTCTGATTGTGAAACTCCAAGCTTGATTCTCTAGCCCCACAAAGATTCTATGAGTTACTTAATTCCTACAATAAATTTATTTCTGTTTCAAATAGCTAAGTGGGATTTTGTAGTCTACAATAATGAAATCTGGAAGATCTAGTCAAACTAATAGTTTGTTGAAAAGGTTAAATATAAATGGAAGCTTTGTCCTTGGAATCTGAATGTAAAGAATCAAACTAAGTCAATCCAATACTACATTAATATTACTTTCTCTGATTTGGTATCAATACCCTTCCCCAAATTCCTTTGGAGTGAGTTTCTTGATTGGTTACATGTATATATGGGTGTAGGTAAAATTTGACAAGCACTTAATTAAGTTGCTACTTTAAAAATATAAGTATAGATAGAAATAAATCTGGAAGAATACACAGCTTAGTTGTGTTATTTTTTCTTCATATTCATCCATATTTTATGATTTCTCAGAAATAAACACATATTACTTACATATCTTTAAAAAGACAAGTCTTTTAGCTATTAATCTGTCTACATTTGTATTGTCCTTTCATTTTTAAAAAAAGTTCTCTAGAGGTGCCCGGGTGGCTCAGTCATTGGCCATCTGCCTTCGGCTCAGGTCATGATCCTGGGGTCCTGGGATCGAGCCCCACATCGGGCTTTCTGCTCAGCGGGAAGCCTGCTTCTCCCTCTCCCACTCCCCCTGCTTGTGTTCCCTCTCTTGCTATCTCTCTGTCAAAATAAATAGGTGAAATCTTTAAAACAAAACAAAAAGTTCTCTATATGGTCAACTAATCATCAACAAAACAGGAAAGAATATCTAATGGAAAAAAGTCTCTTCTCAAATGGTGCTGGGAAAACTGACAGCAACATGCAGAATAATGAAACTGGACCACTTTCTTACACCATACACAAAAATAAATTCACAATGGATGAAAGACCTGAATATGAGATAGGAAACCATCAAAATCCTAGGGGAGAACACAGGCAGAAATCTCTTTGACCTCAGCCATAGCAACTTCTTATTAGCCACATTGCCAGAGACAAGGGAAACAAAAGCAAAAATGAATTATTGGGACTTCATCAAGATAAAAAGCTTCTGCACAGGAAAGGAAACAATAAAACTGAAAGCAGCCTATGGAATAGGAAAAGATATTTACAAATGACATATCTGATAAAGGGTTAGTATCCAAAATCTATAAAGAACTTACCAAACTCAACACCCAAAAAATGAATAATCCAGTCAAGAAATGGGCATACGACATGAATAGACACTTTACCAAAGAATACATACAGATGGCTAACAGACACATGAAAAGATGTTCAACATCACTCATCATCAGGGACATACAAATCAAAACCATGATGAGATACCACCTCACACCTGTTGGAATGGCTAAAATTAACAACACAGGGAAGAATAGATGTTGGCGAGGATGTGGAGTAAGGGGAACCCTCTTGCACTGTTGGGAATGCAAACTGGTGCAGCCACTCTGAAGAACATTTTGGAGGTTCCTCAAAAAGTTAAAAATAGAACTACCCTACAATCCAGCAATTGCACTACTAGTTATTTATCCAAAGGATACAAAAATACAGATTCAAAGGGGTACATGCACCCCGATGTTTATAGCAACATTATCAACAATAGCCAAACTATGGAGAGAACCCAAATGTCCATGAATGGATAAAGAAGATGAGGTATATATATCCAATGAAATATTATTCAACCATCAAAAAGAATGAAATCTTGCCATTTACAACAACATGGATAGAGCTAGAGTGTATTATGCTAAGTGAAATAAGTCAGAGAAAGACAAATACCATACGATCTCACTCATATGTGGAATTTAAGAAAGAAAACAGATGAACATATGGGAAGGGGGAAAGAAAAAAAAGAAGAGAGGGAAACAAGCCATAAGTGACTCTTAATGATTGAGAACAAACTGAGGATTGACGGAGGGAGGAAGGCGGGGAATGGGCTAGATGGATGATGAGTATTAAGGAGGGAACTTGTGATGAGCACTGGGTATTGTATGTAAGTGATGAATCACTGAATTCTACTCCAGAAACCAATATTGCACTATATGTTATCTAACAAAATAAAAAAAAAAGTTCTCATATGCACTAATCTCATGACAACCTTGTTAGGTATTTAGTAATATTGCCATTATACAATATGCAAACAAAAGGCAAGAGATACTAATAATTGGCCTAGTCAGAATTTGAATGTAGGTCTTCTGACTCTAAGTCATGTGCTTTCTTGCTTTACCCTAGCTGGTCAGCAGTTCATTGAGAGCAGCTCTCTCTAAAATGAAATAAATTTTTATTATCAGCGCCAAATGAAAGACTTGAATTGCAGGCCAGATGGTACCACTGGTTAGGTTTGCCATTTGGGGTGAGGTAATAAGTCTTTATTAGTTCACTTCTATGTATAAAATGATAATACCACAAACTTCTTGTCAAGATGGCCCTGTAAGTTCACAGTACATACCAACGAGTAATAAAGTATACGACTAAATATCAAAAAGACAAGGTCAAGTTCAAAAACCAGGTAAACATTTCAGTGAACCATAAATGGAATAGAAATCCAAGTAGCACACAGACTTTAGGACTGGGGACTCTGACTCCGATCTAGTTTCTGTATGGCAGAGGGATGAAAAGTGTTCTGTGCAAAACTGGAGATGAGATCCAATATTACTCTTAAAAGTCAGGGTTTGGGGAAAAACAGGGAGCAGGAGAATGGGTGCCTGAAAACCAAAATTCAAAAGTAAACAAAAAAATCACATAAAACTAAGAAGTACAGCCAACAAAAACCACCCAATTCTGATTCATTTCAGATAAATTAATGTCATGGAACACATTCTAACAGATTTTTATTTTATTTTATTTTATTTTATTTATTTGACAGAGAGAGACACAGCGAGAGAGGGAACACAAGCAGGGGGAGAAGGAGAGGGAGAAGCAGGCTTCCCGCTGAGCAGGGAGCCTGATGCGGGGCTCGATCCCAGGACCCTGAGATCATGACCTGAGCCAAGGCAGACGCTTAACGACTGAGCCACCCAGGCACCTCCTAACAGATATTTTTAAAAGCTTGAAGAGATTAAAAAATTCATTTAGAAAAAGCAAGAAATTATTAATAAGAAACAGAACACAACTATAAGAGGTAAAGAGTAAAAAGGAAGTGAAAAATAACATTTAGTGAAATGGGTGTAACAATATGTACTCTCTTAGCTTATAAAATTACAAGACTATTGTGAGGACTGCACAGGAATATGCGAGCTTCTTTTTTGTAAATTAAACTTTTCATACTTTGGGATGGGGAATGGCAAGAATAGTCTGGGAGATCTCTGCGAGGGAGGTCGTGAGCTATGGAGCTGGCAAGGAATCGGGGTAACTTTAAGAAAAGGAAAGACTATCATAAAAGAGAAAATACATTGACAAATTCCACTTTATTCTAGAATTTGCCTAAAGAACCAGTCTTCTGGGACACTAACTATGATCTATATGTTAAGGAAGAAAGAATTTATGCTTTTTTAAAGTTTCCCATAAAACAGCACACTTCTATTTCTTGTAGAGAAAGGAGAATGGAAAAAAGTACTACATAAATTAAGGCTATCATTATCTTTCCCTTTTAGGGAAAAAAAAATGCCATCTGGGGAGGAAAATGTCTGGACATTGAGAATTTATGCTTTTTCTAATGTGCATTTCTATGGGGATATACATTTGAAATTGGGCATGCAAACCTGAATTTGTGTATGGTACATTTTCATGCAAATGTGCACATGTGTATCGTAATGCTTGTTCTGTTCCACTCAAAAGTGGGTGGAGATATGAATATTATTGAGCAAGTATAATTTTCATACAAGTATTGTGTGGGCAGCTTCCATTCTGGCGAAGCATCTTAGCAAAAATGAAAAGCTCAGATAAGAACAGTGGGATTTTGTAAGTGTTAATATTACAGTATGAATGTTTCTAATCATTCTCTAAGCCTCTTTGGTCTTGAATTAAAAAGAATAGAACCATCACGCCAGAGGGCAAATTGTCACATGGAGAAAATTGATAGATGGGAAATAGAATATAGTACTTCATCCTATCTTTTTAAAAATACATATATATTTTTAAGGGAGAAAGTGGCCATTTGAAATTCTATATTTTGGAAGTCAGGCCAAGCATGACGTTTGACCTAGGTTTTAAATATTCTATACTGTGAAACTGAAATACTTGTAAAAACTTTCTGAAGGAATTCAGAATATCTAACACCAGCAAAAAGCTCCATAGCCCCAAATCATATGAAGACTAAGTCTGGCAGTGGTTGGGGTTTATTAAGTATGATCGAGTTGTACCTTCCCCACAACTCATACTGTTTTAAAGAAGCTGGGAACTGGAAAGGTGATTTTGATCTCTCTGTAGTCTGGTGGAATCAGTGATTCTGAGGTGTAAAATAAAACAGTGGGAGTAGAAAGGGCTGGAACTTAGACGAGGGAAGGACATTTTCTTGACAGTGAATAAGGAATAACCAAGAAGCCTCCCTAGAAACATAATCAGGGCTGGGAAACAACAAAAAGGAGCAAATAGGGAACAGTTCTGTAACAAGATTTCAGTTCTGAGTTTGGGTGACTTTGGAGTGTGCAATTCCCATTTAGAGCTGAGCTATGGACCTAGAGCTTAGACAACAAGAGCTTTTTGATTGGTGACCCAAAGAACTTTCAAAGCATCTCACCCAGTGATCAGTCCAAAAGTAAAGGCTATATTAAGATGCAAAAATGGAGACATATTAAAGATCTGATTTATGTATAAAATTGTGCCATCCTAAAATGAGTAATGAAACTGTGCTTATAATTATGCACCTGCTTCTGTTTCTATTCTTGGAATCAACAGATTCTTATTACCTCTTGCCTCAATTATTGCAGTAACCTTCTAACTGGCCTTTAGCCTTCAGTCTTTTCCCTATCTAAAGCATTCTACCGCTTAGAACAGTTCAGTGGCTCCCTGCTGCCTTTTAAGCGCAAAATATGGCAGTCATATTTTCTGTGATCTGGAGCCAAACTTACCTGTCCAGCCTTGTCTGCCATTACTTTTCTCCATGTACTTTTTTAAAATTTAAATTCAATTTAATTAACATATAGTATATTATTAGTTTCCAAGGTAGAATTTAGTGACTCATCAGTTACATATAACATCCAGTGCTCCTTCCATCAAGTGCCCTCCTTAATGCCCATTGCCCAGTTACCCCATCTCCCCCACACCCCTCCCTTCCAGCAACTCTCAGTTTGTTTCCTAGAGTTAAGAGCCTCCATGTACTTTATGCTACAACCAACATGTCTAATCCATCATTCTCCAAACATCCTCCAGAGTGGTGTTTCTAAAAACACCAGCATGATCCTGTTACTACGTAACTGAAAACCCTTCAGTGACTTTCTATAGAGCTGCTTTGTAGGATCAACTTTAATGTTATTAGTCTATAGGACCCTCTAAATCTGGCTCATGTCAAGCTCTCCAGCCTTTCCTCTGACCACCAGACCCTAATTTATCCTGTTCCAAACCTATAACCCAGTCGTATGGAGCTACTTAAAACTGAATGGGCCAACCTCTTTCTTGCCCTGAAGCCTTTGTTAAAGTTGTTCCTTCTGCCTTGTACACTCTTCCTACTCCTACCATCCTCCTGCCTTCAGTGCCCCATGGTCTACCTGGAAAAAAGAAAAGAAAAAAAAACCCTTATTATTTTTTCCAAGATTCAGCTCAAGCTCACCTTCTTTGTAAAAAGCCTTTACATTTCTATAGAAATTACCACCTTCCTCACAGACACCCGCTACTCTCTCCTGTAACCCCAGTGCCAAGTGCCTCTTATTATCATTAAAACTGTAGTATGTCTTTTTCATTAACCATTTCCTAACATGTCTACCACCTCATTAAGGGCAGGGACCATGTCCTATTTACTTTTGCAACCCTAGGACAGCACACAATGCCGAGAACCAAATAGAGTTCAACAAATAGCAGCAAGGTGCTAACTCCTTGCGAATAGGGCCCTGTGGTATGCCCATTGTGCTTTATGAATATCTGTTGAGCAAATAAATAATGGATACTTATAATCTTTATGCCATCTTTACAGGCAATAATAAAGTCTCTCTTGCAAAAACAGCACACTGTGTATATTATAGAGCAGTGCTCCTCTAACTTCAGTATGCTTACAAATCACTTCCAGATCTTGGAAAAAATGGTACTCTGTTTCAGTAGATCTGAGTTGGGGGACCACGATTCTACATTTCTAAGGCAGAATCCATTAGGAGATGCCAGTGCTGCTGGTCCTCAGACCACACTTTGAATAACAAAACTATAGATGACACCAGGGGAAGGGATTTCACATGAGAGGTTCAGGGGAGGGACAAGTAGCAGAAAGAACTCAACGAAGGGAAGACTACTTAGTGGTGCCACAGGGTTTACCCAGCTGTGAACATATCCAGGCAGACTCTTTGGGAGGTTGTGCTAAAGCCTGGGGTTTTATCTTTATTTTCTTTATTTCTCTATCACTGTATCTCTGAGAGTCAGGCTTTTCCTTCATTCCTTCCCCCACGATGATTCAGCCTGCACGATTTTCTCTGTATAAGATCTCCCCAGGCTCCATTTTTAAACTAACCTGAAGCTGTTCTCCTATTTGCTTTTCATAAACTTAAGTTCTCTCTGCTTCATTGTCCAAACCCTGGAAATCCAATCTTTTCAGTTTTCAGAAGGCCCTCCAGCTGCCTGAATTGTTTTGCCGCCATTTTAATCAGAAACAGCTTTTCCTTTCCCAGTATATGAACCAACTTCACCTCTGCAGAAGCCAATTTCCCAGGTGTGGCTGCTTTGATTGATAAGCACAGATCTCATTCTGAAAGACTTGCTGCTCTCCCCACCCCACCATCAGAAGAACATGAAGTAGTCAGGATTTTAAACTGTAGGGTGGCTTAGGAGAACACCAGAATTCTTACTGTTGACTGATCAAAGTAAATGTCATAAAGGAAAAGCAAATGTGGAGAGAAACTGGAGATTTGGCTGGCAGTTGCAGGAGCTTGTGAATGCATGTAATATCATGAAAACCGCCAATGCTTTGCTAGTGTCAATTTATAATTAGAGATGCCATTTTAAGGTGAATTTTGACATTTACTGCTACTAGTTGACTTTTTCAGTAATATCTAGCTCCATATGATAGCATTGTCTCTTTCTTTGAGAAATTAAATAAATCCAGAGGTTTCAGATTCTATTCAGGAAACCATGAACATCTTATAAAACCGTTTTACACCTTAAATTATAAGCCATTATTGTCAGAAACACACACAAACACAAGCATATATGTGATTACAGTTTAGTTTAATTGTAGAATTTATAAATGTGAGATTATAAAATTTTATTATTTGGAAGAAAGTTAAATGATTACAAAGCTTCCCCCCCCCAAAAAAATCCAGTGTATCCATCAATACATTGTTTACATAATCACATTCAAATTCATAAGAATAATGTATTTGAAATCTAAGTCATACACTTTAACATTCCCCTTAATCTAGGAAATATAACCTAGATCCTAAGTTAATACTAAGTTAATGCTAGTTAGTACTGAGCAATATAAAGTTAAATGGCTTATGTGCCATTTAAAAATAGACTTGTTTGATTAATTTTGCACTGATGGGATGAAAATTGGCCTGATTTTTCTATTGGTATTAAGCTGGCACATGCTTTAGCTGAGTTTAGAACTTCCACTGACTTCAAAGGAGGCATAGGTTTCTTTTTAGCATCTTGAAGCATGAAAGACCAGATTCACCATATGACATGCTGGAAACTTGTAAATATGCATTTACTTGCTGGAGATTTCAAACTCAGCGATCAGCACAACGTATCTTTAACATTTGTAAAACATCTGCAGCCATTAAAAATTGACCCCTCCCCACTCCCAGCCTTTCTAAAATAGATACACACAATCTCAGAAGATAATTCTTTGGGGGAAAATGCTATCTTGAAAACAATCATAAGTTGTAGAATTTCAGAGCCGAAATGAATTCTAAAGCTCATTGAGTTGGCTCCCGTTTTATAGCTGGGGAGGAAGTGGAGTTCTGGAAGGTGAGAGAGCCACATCGAAACTGCGTTTCCTGGCATTCAGGCCAGAAATCTTTCCATTACCATTGTTTACTGGATATGGGTATTGAATAAATCTAACAGAATTTAATTAGATCTCCAATAGACATATTTTAGAAATAAAGCATTAACTTTTACAAGAATAGGTACAAGTGTAACTGATAGGTCTCCGTGTGAAGGAAAATTCCCTTCCATTCAGCCATACCACAGGTTTTCCCCTAGTAGTTAGCCATTAGATTGAATCTTAACTACATTTAATTCTCCTATGAGGTGAAAGACATTTCTTAGATAAGGTAAGCTGAGAGGTTAAATAGAGCAGGATTCTCTTATAAATGAAAGGAATGCACCTTGATTCTTAGGTTATTCTACAACCAAAATACCAATACCAGTTTAAAGGAGAAGTAAGCATAAGCTTAGGACTTATGAACAATGATAAATGTGAAAGCATTTTTTAAAGATTTTATTTATTTGAGAGAGAGCGAGAAAGCACAAGCAAGGGGAGGGGCAGAGGGAGGAGAAGCAGAGTCCCCACTGAGCAGGGAGCCCAACTGCAGGGCTCCATCCCAGAACCATGGAATCAGGACCTGAGCCCAAGGCAGAGGTTTAACTGACCGAGCCACCCACGGGCCCTAATGTGGGTGATAACTAAGGTGATAACTCTGGAAATTATGTGAAGTATAAATGGAGGCTTAGACAAATATTTGAAAAATGTTCATCACAAATATGATAAAGGGTTATATCCTTAACATATAAAGAGTTCATACAAACTGATCTAAGAAAAACACTTAAAACTAATAGAAAAATTGCCAAAGACATGAACTAGCTTTTACTATGAACATGAAACATATTTAAACTATTAATAGTACTAGAAATGCAGACTTTAAAGGGCTTATATTCTTTACCTATAAAAGTAACTAAATTTCTCTCACTTTTTTCATTGATACCTTTTTTCTCTTATAATGACATCTACTGGCTATAATGTGGTAAATATACTATAATTTAAAATATATATATACTATATTTATAATCTTTCTGAAAAACTGCTTTAAAGTATATATTAAGAACCTAAAATGTAGGGGTGCCTGGGTGGCTCAGTCGTTAAGCATCTGCCTTCGGCTCAGGTCATGATCCCGGGGTCCTGGGATCGGCCCCACATCAGGCTCTCTTTCAGTGGGAAGCCTGCTTCTCCCTCTCACACTCCCCCTGCTTGTGTTCCCTCTCTTGCTGTTCTCTCTCTGTCAAATAAATAAATAAAATCTTAAAAAAAAAAAAAAAGAACCTAAAATGTATGCAGAGCCTTTTATCGAGTGAATTCACTTTAGAGAATGTATATCAAGGATCAGATGCAAATCAATATTTGTGGAGAAAAAGGTTAAATATATCATCATTTATAATAATGAAAAATTACAATAAATAAAAATGTGCAAACAAAATTAAAGGACTAGATAAATCATAAAATATCCACAGGAGGGAATATTTTATAATCTTTAAGAACCATGTTTTCACATGATATGTAGGAACCAAGAAAAATTTTGGCAACATAATGTTACATAAAAAATAAGAATAGTTTTCATCAAAGTTGGAAAAATTTTAGCCATTATTTCTTCAGATATTCATTCTGTCCTTTCTGTGTTTTATTTTGGGTAGTTTCAATTCCTATGTCTTCAAGTTTACTAGTATTTTCTTCTGCAATGTCTATTTTTCCCTATACCCTATCTAATGTATTTTTCATCTCAGACTTTGAGTTCTATCTCTAGAAGTTTGAAGGTGTGTGTGTGTGTGTGTGTGTGTGTGTGTGAGTGTATACACATCTTTCAGGTCTCTACTTAATTTTTTAAATATATGGAATGGAGTTCATATAGGATGCTTTAATATTTTAATCTTCTCATGTGCTAGTTCTGACATCTGTCAGTTTTGGGTCAGTTTTGATTGATTAATTTATCTCCTCATAAGGTCATATTTCCTGCTCATTTTAATGCCTGGTAATTTTTTTTATCAGATGCCAGACATTGTGAATCTTTCCTTGTTTGATGCTGGATGATTTTCTATTCCAAAAATATTCTTAAGCTTTTTCTGGGTGCAGTTAAATTACTTGGAAACAGTTTGATCCTTTTGGATATTACTTTTTGATTATATTAAGTCAGAACATAGCAGTACTACATCTAAGGCTAATTATTCTCTACTACTAAGCAAGATCCTTCTGTTTGCTCTACCTAATTTTAATCTGACTGATGGAAACAGACATTATTCTTGCCCCCTGTGAGCACTGGTTACTCTTACCACTAATTCTTTCAAGTAGTTTTTCCCCCAGCGTTAGGTTGTTTCCACATACACCTGTGCTGTTATTCAGATGAATAATCAAAGTAGTCCCTCTAGAAATCTTTGGTATTTTGTCTCTGTGCAACTCTCTCCATTACATCCTCTGCCCTGACAACTCTAGTCATCATTGTCTTCCCACACTCTCAGCTTCATCTCTTCCTACCCTGGAGTCTACCACTTTGCCTAGATTCCCTTTTCTCGTACCACAGCCTGGAAATCCTCTCAAGGCAGTAAACTGGGCAATCATAGGACTTTTCTTGTTTGTTTGCTATGTCTCAGAGATTTCTATCCTTCATGCCTCCTAATGTCTTATAAACCATCATTTCATATATTCTACCTTTTTTTTCTTCTTCTTTTAGACAGGAGGTCAAATGTGGTCTCTTGTCTGGAAGTGGAAGCCCTTATTTTGTTGTCCTTTTTTCCAAAATACTGTTGAAATCAATTTATCTGTATATAGGTAGAGTATAAGGAGAAATCTCACTACATACAGAAAATCTGAGAGTACAAATAATCCCCAAGTTAGTTTAAAACAAGTATATGCCAGCATTTGACAAAATTCAACATCCGTTCATGACAAAAAAAACTCTTAACAAAGTGGGTTTAAAGGGAACATGACTCAACATAATAAATGATAAAGGCACAAGCCCATATCTCACAAACCCACATCTCACATCATCACCAAAAAACTATTAGTACTGATAAACGAATTCAGTAAAGTTGAAGGGTACAAAATTAATGCACAGAAATCAGTTGCATTTCTATACACTAATAACAAAGTAGCACAAAAAAAAATTAAGAAAGCAATCCCTTTTACGATTCACTAAAAAATAAAATACCTAGGAATAAACTTAACCAAGGAGGTGAAAGATCTATACTCTGAAAACTATAAAACACTGATGAAAGTAATTAAAGATGACACAAACAAATGGAAAGATATTCCATGTTCATGGATTGGAAGAATTAATATCATTAAAATGTCATTCTACCCAAAGCAATTTATAGATTCAATGCAATCTCTACCAGAATACCAACAACATTTTTCACAAAACTAGAACAAATAAAACTAAAATTTGTATGGAACCACAAAAGATCCCAAATAGCCAAGGAAATCATGAGAAAGAACAAAGCTGGAAGTATCACAATTCCAGATTTCAAAATAGACTATATACTGTGTAATTAAAACAGTATGGTACTGCCACAAAAATAGACACATAGATGAATAGAACAGAATAGAGAGCCCAGAAATAAATCCATGCTTATGTGGTCAATTAATCTATGATAAAGGAGGCAAGAATGTACAACAGAAAAAGAAAATCTCTTCAAATGGGTGCTGGGAAAACTGGACAACTACATGCAGAAAATGAAACTGAGCCACTCTCTTACACCGTATACAAAAATAAACTCAAAATGCATTAAAGATCTATATGTGAGACCTGAAACGTAAAACTCCTAAAAGAAAACATAGGCAGTAATTTTATATATATATAGGCTGTAGCAACATTTTTCTAAATACATCTCCTTAAGGCAGGGGAAATAAGAGCAAAAATAAACCATTGGGACTATACCAAAATAAAAAAAAACTTTTGTACAGCAAAGGAAACTATAAACAAAACAAAAAGACGACCTACAGAATGGGAGAAGATATTTGCAAATGGCATATCCAATAAAGGGTTAGTATCCAAAATATATAGAGAACTTATACAACTCCATGCCAAAAAACCCACAAATAATCTGATTAAAAATGGGCAGAAGAGGGGTGCCTGGGTGGCTCAGTTGGCGTCAGCCTTTGGCTCAGGTCATGATCCCGGGGTCCTTGGATCGAGCCCCACATCGGGCTCCCTGCTCTGCGGGAAGCCTGCTTCTCCCTCTCCCACTCCCCCTGCTTGTGTTCCCTCTCTCCCTGTGTCTCTCTCTGTCAAATAAATAAATAAAAATCTTTTTAAAAAATGGGCAGAGGACCTGAATAGACATTTTTCCAAAGAAGATGTATAGATGGCCAATGGACATATGAAAAGGTGTTCAACATCACTAATCATCAGGAAAATGCAAATCAAAATCACAATGAGATATTACCTGACATCTGCCAGAATGGCTAAAAAAAAAAAAAATACAAGAAATAACAAGTGTTGGTGAGGATATGGAGAAAAAGGAACCCTCATGCCCTGTTGATGGGAATGTAATTTGGCACAGCCACTGTGGAAAACAATATGGAGATTCCTCAAAAAATTAAAAACAGGAATACAGTATGATCCAGTAATCCACTATTGGGAATTACCCAAGGGAAATGAAAATGCTAATTTGAAAAGATACATGAACCTTTATGTTTATTGCAGAATTATTTACAATAGCCAATATATGGAAGTAACCCTAGTGTCCACTGATAGATGAATGGATAAAGAAGAGTGGGAGGATGGGTTAGCCTGGTGATGGGTATTAAAGAGGGCATGTTCTGCATGGAGCACTGGTTGTTATGCACAAACAATGAATCATGGAACACTACATCAAAAACTAATGATATAATGTATGGTGATTAACATAACAAAAAAATTTTTTAAAAAATTTTACTCAAAGCCTATGTCAACCAACCAAAGCATGATAATAATAAAATGGCTTAAAAACTTAAAAAAAAAAAAAAAAGATGTGGTTTGTATATGTATACAACGAAATGTTGTTCAGCCATAAAAAAGAATGAGTTGTTGCTATCTGCAACAGTATGGACAGACCTACAGTGTATTATGCTAAGTGAAATAAATCAGAGAAAGACAAATACTGTGTGATTTCACTTATGTGTGAAATCTAAAAAACAAAAATGAATAAACAAACAAAAACTATAAACAGACCCATGAACGCAGAGAACAAACTAATGGTTGCCAGAGGGACACAGTTTGGGGCATGGGCAAAAATGGGTGGAGGGGAGTGTGAGATACAGGCTTCCAGTTATGGAATGAATAAGTCATTGGAATAAAAGTTGCAGCATAGTGAATGCAGTCAGTAGTATTGTAGTAGTTTTACATGGTGACAGATGGTAGCCGCACTTGTAGTGAGCAGAGCAAAAGATATAAACTTGTCCAGTTACTATGTTGTACACTTGAAACTAATGTAACATTGTGTGCCAACCATATTTCAATAAGATAATAAATAATTAAAGAGAGAAATATGTGCAAAAAAACTAGCACATGCTCATACATTCACATTAAAAGAAGAAAATAATATCAAAATATTAGCAACAGTACTGATCCCAGGGATTGTGTCTGATTTATATTCATTTTCATATATTTTTAATTGTCTTCAAGTATTAAAATATATAAATTTTACTAAAAATGAATGTTACATATAATATAAGTATATATAACCTTTGGTAAAAGAAATCAAACTTGTATTTTGAAAAAAAATAACACACTAAAATCAGTGAGTGGCATATATATATATATATATATATATATATATATATATATATATATGAAGACCTATCTGATTTCATGAAGGGAATGGGGTCTACTTGCCAGTGAATGAAAGCACACAATGATGTAGATACTGGGTTCTACTACTAGAAACCTTTCACCAAAAGCTTCATGTCCAGCATTCAGTGAGGCTGGGAAAGGATATATCACTGCTTGATTTTGGGATCAGATAATATCTAAGCTCTTTTCAACTGGGAATTTTTGTGCTTGCTCTTGTTTTTGAGAATATCTAAATGGTGGTCAAATTTCAAGGACAGACTGATTCCCTTGGAAAGAGGCAACCTTATACAGCCTTTTCATAGTCAAAAATGAATGTTCCTAGGGAAATGTTAAATAAAATGATTTCTGGGAGTGCAATTAAATCTGACTTTCACATTTGTTCATAACTGGCTAAGTGAGCAATTTTAACTAATTGTGAAGAGATAAAAGACAGTAAAAAGGCTAAAAATCAAATACAGTCTAAGATAGAGTGTATTTGAAAGAAACTTATTAAGCTAAGTAGATACATAAGTACACTCTTAAGAATTCAGAAGATTGTGCTCCAGAAAAAAAAAAAAAAAAAAAGCAAAAGCATAGAGGCATAGTGTTAGAAAGGACCATAGATGTCTTCCAGTCCGTCATTTTCCAAGTGTGGCTGGAGACTGCTTGGGTTGAATCCTGACTCTGCCATTTACAAGCTGCATGACTTTGAGCAAGTTATTAACTCCTCGGTACCACAACTTCCCTTCTGTAAAGTCAGAATTACAGTAAATGTTGTGAAGATTATATCAGTTAATTTAAATATAGAGCTTAGAATACCTGGCACACATTAAACTATAAACAAATATTAGCTGTTATTATTCTACGTGTATATGGATGGACTTTAAAAACATCAATGTCCTAGGGCGCCTGGGTGGCTCAGTCGTTAAGTGTCTGCCTTCGGCTTAGGTCATGATCCCAGGGTCCTGGGACAGAGCCCCGCATCGGGCTCCCTGCGCAGCAAGAAGCCTGTTTCTTCCTCTCCCTCTGCCTGCCACTCCCCCTGCTTGTGCTTTCTGTCTCTGTCAAATAAATAAATAAAAACTTTTTAAAAAAATTAATGTCCATGCACTTAATGGGCATTCAAAAATATATCTCATTGAATCTGAAATTGTATAGATAGTATTCCTTGAGGTCACTTATGGTATGACATAAAGTTAAAAGTATTAATTTTTTTCAGGCTCTAAACACTTAAATTTTTCTTTTTATTATGTTATGTTAGTCACCATACAATACATCATTAGTTTTTGATGTGGTGATCCACGATCCATTGTTTTCGTATAACACCCAGTGCTCCATGCAGTACATGCCCTCCTTAATACCCGTCACCGGGCTAAACAATCCCCCCTCCCCGCTCCTCTCTAAAACCCTGTTCGTTTCTCAGAGTCCATAATCTCTCATGGTTCATCTCGCCCTCCAATTCCCCCCCCCCCCATTTTTCCCTTCCTTCTCCTAATGTCCTCCATACTATTCCTTATGTTCCACAAATAAGTGAAACCATGTGATAATTGACTTTCTCTGCTTGACTTATTTCACTTAGCATAATCTCCTCCAGTCCCATCCATGTTGATGTAAAAGTTGGGTATTCATCCTTTCTGATGGCTGAGTAATATTCCATTGTATATATGGACCACATCTTCTTTATCCACTCATCTGTTGAAGGGCATCTCGGCTCTTTCCACAGTTTGGCTATTGCGGACATTGCTGCTATGAACATTGGGGTGCATATGGCCCTTCTTTTCACTACATCTGTGTCTTTGGGGTAAATACCCAGGAGTGCAATTGCTGGGTCATAGGGTAGCTCTATTTTTAAATTTTTGAGGCACCTCCACACTGTTTTTCAAAGTGGCTGTACCAACTTGCATTCCCACCAACAGTGTAAGAGGGTTCCCCTTTCTCCACAACCTCTCCAACATTTGTTGTTTCTTTCCCTGTCCATTTTTGCCATTCTAACTGGTGTAAGGTGGTATCTCAATGTGGTTTTGATTTGGATTTCCCTGATGGCTAATGATGATGAACATTTTTTCATGTGCCTGTTAGCCATTTGTATATGTCTTCTTCAGAGAAGTGTCTTTTTATATCTTCTGCCCACTTTTTGACTTGATTATTTGTTTTTTGGGTGTTGAGTTTGAGAAGTTCTTTATAGATCTTGGATACCAGCCCTTTATCTGTAGTGTCATTTGCAAATATCTTCTCCCATTCTGTGGGTTGCCTCTTTGTTTTGTTGACTGTTTCCTTTGCTGTGCAGAAGCTTTTTATCTTGAGGAAGTCCCAAAAGTTCATTTTTGCTTTTGTTTCACTAACTTTTGGAGCTGTATCTTGAAAGAAGTTGCTGTGGCTGATGTCAAAGAGGTTACTGCCTATGTTCTCCTCTAGGATTTTGATGGATTCCTCTCTCACATTGAGGTCTTTCATCCACTTTTGAGTTTATCTTTGTGAATGGTGTTAGAGAATGGTCGAGTTTCATTCTTCTGCATGTGGTTGTCCAATTTTCCCAGCACCATTTATTGAAGAGACTGTCTTTTCTCCATTGCATGTTTTTTCCTGCTTTGTCAAAGATTATTTGACCATAGAGTTGAGGGTCCATACCTGGGTTCTCTATTCTGTTCCATTGGTCTATATGTCTGTTTTTGTGCCAGTACCATGCTGTCTTGGTGATCACAGCTTTGTAATATAGCTTGAAATCGGGCAACGTGATGCCCCCAGCTTTGTTTTTCTTTTTCAACATGTCCTTGGCGATTTGGGGTCTTTTCTGATTCCATACAAATTTTAGGATTGTTTGTTCCAGCACTTTGAAAAATGTCATTGGAATTTTGATCGGGATGACATTGAAGGTATAGATTGTTCTGGGTAGCATAGACATTTTAACAATGTTTATTCTTCTGATCCATGAGCATGGAATATTTATCCATCTTTTTGTGTCTTCTTCAATTTCTTTCATGAGTGTTCTGTAGTTCCTAGAGTATAGATCCTTTACCTCTTTGGTTAGGTTTATTCCGAGGTATCTTATGGTTTTTGGTGCTATTGTAAATGGAATCGTTTCTCTAATTTCTCTTTCTACAGTTGCGTTGTTAGTGTATAAGAAAGCAACTGATTTCTGTGCATTGATTTTGTATCCTGCCACATTACTGAATTGCTGGATGAGTTCTAGTAATTTGGGGGTGGAGTCTTTTGGGTTTTCCACATAAAGTATCATTTCGTCTGCGAAAAGAGAGAGTTTGACTTCTTCTTTGCCAATCTGAATACCTTTTATTTCTTTTTGTTGTCTGATTGCTGTTGCTAAGACTTCTAGTACTATGTTGAACAATAGTGGCGAGAGTGGGCATCCTTGACATGTTCCTGATCTTAAGGGAAAGGCTCTCAGCTTTTCCCCATTGAGGATGATATTCACTGTGGGTTTTTCATAGATGGATTTTATGAACTTGAGGAATGTTCCCTCTATCCCTATACTCTGAAGAGTTTTAATCAGGAAAGGATGTTGTATTTTGTCAAATGCTTTTTCTGCATCAATTGAGAGGACCATATGGTTCTTCTCCCTCCTCTTATTAATGTGTTCTATCACATTGATTGTTTGGCGAATGTTGAACCACCCTTGCATCCCGGGGATAAATCCCACTTGGTCGTGGTGGATGATCCTTTTAATGTATTGTTGGATCCTATGAGCTAGGATTTTGTTGAGGATTTTGGAATCCATATTCATCAGGGGTATCGGTCTGAAATTCTCCTTTTTGATGGGGTCTTTGCCTGGTTTGGGGATTAAGGTAATGCTGGCCTCATAGAATGAGTTTGCAAGTTTTCCTTCTGTTTCTATTTTTTGAAACAGCTTCAGTAGAATACGTATTATTTCTTCTTTGAATGTTTGGTAGAATTCCCCAGGGAATCCATCAGGCCCTGGACTCTTGTTTTTTTGGGAGGTTTTTGATCACTGCTTCAATCTCGTTACTGGTTATTGGCCTATTCAGGTTGTCAGTTTCTTCCTGTTTCAGTCTTGGCAGCTTATAGGTTTCCAGGAAGTCCTCCATTTCACCCAGATTGCTCAGTTTATTGGCATATAGTTGTTGATAATAATTGTTTCTATTTCCTTGGTGTTAGTCGTGATCTCCCCTTTCATTCATAATTTTATTAATTTGGGTCCTTCTCTTTTCTTTTGGATAAGTCTGGCCAGTGGTTTATCGATCTTATTAATTCTTTCAAAGAACCAACTTCTAGTTTCATTGGTTTGATCTACTGTGTTTCTGGTTTCTAATTCATTGATCTCTGCTATAATTTTAATTATTTCTCTTCTAATGAGTGGCTTAGGCATCGTTTGTTGCTTTTTCTCTAGTTCTTTAAGGTGTAGAGTTAGTTGGTGAATTCGGGATTTTTCTTTTTTTTTGAGTGAGGCTTGGATGGCTATTTATTTCTCCCTTAGGACTGCCTTTGCAGTATCCCATAGGTTTTGGACCAATGTGTTTTTGTTCTCATTGATTTCCATGAATTGTTTGAGTTCTTCTTTGATTTCCTGGTTGACCCAAACATTCTTGAGCAGAGTGGTCTTTAGCTTCCAAGTGTTTGAATTTCTGCCAAATTTTTTCTTGTGATTGAGTTCCAGTTTTAAAGCATTGTGGTCTGAGGATATGTAGGGAATAATCTCAATCTTTTGGTATCGGTTGAGACCTGATTTGTGACCCAGTATATGGTCTATTCTGGAGAAAGTTCCATGTGCGCTTGAGAAGAATGAGTATTCTGTTGTTTTAGGGTGGAATGTTCTGTAAATATCTATGAGGTCCATCTGGTCCAATGTATCATTCAAAGCTCTTGTTTCCTTGTTGACTTTCTGTTAGATGATCTGTCCATTGCTGAGAGTGGAGTATTGAGGTCTCCTACAATTAACGTATATTGTTATCAATATGGCTCTTTATTTTGGTTAACAGTTGGTTTATGTAGATGGCTGCTCCCATGTTGGGGGCATAGATATTTACAATTATTAGATCTTCTTGTTGGTTAGACCCTTTAAGAATGATATAGTGTCCTTCTGTGTCTCTAATTACAGACTTTAGTTTAAAATCTAATTTGTCTGATATAAGAATTGCTACCCCAGCTTTCTTTTGAGGACCGCTGACATGGAAGATGGATCTCCATCCCTTCACTTTCAGTCTGGATGTATGCTTAGGTTCAAAATGAGTCTCTTGTAGGGAGCATATGGATGGGTCCTGTCTTTTTATCCAATCTGCAACCCTGTGCCATTTTATGGGAGCGTTTAGGCCATTCACATTGAGAGTGATTATTGAAAGATATGAATTAATTGTGGTCATGATGCCTGTGAAGATGTTGTTTTTATAGATTGTCCCTGTAAATTTCTGTTGTATATCACTCTTGGGGTCTTTCTCCTTTTATAGAACCCCCCTTAATATTTCTTGCAGGGCCGGCTTAGTGGTCACATATTCTTTCAGTTTCTGCCGGTTGTGGAAGCTCTGCATCTCTCCACCCATTCTAAATTAAAGCCTTGCCAGATAAAGTATTCTTGGCTGCATGTTCTTCTCATTTAGTACCCTGAATATGTCTTGCCAGGCCTTTCTGGCTTGCCAGGTCTCTGTGGATAGGTCTGACGTTATTCTGATGTTCCTCCCTCTGTACGTAAGCAATCTCTTCTCCCTAACTGCCCTTAAGATGGTTTCCTTGGTTCTAAGATTTGCAAGTTTTACTATTACATGCTGGGGTGTTGGCGTGTTTTCCTTGATCTTGGGAGGGGTCCTCTCTGCCTCTAGGACTCGAATGTTTGTTTCATTCCCTAGGTTAGGGAAGTTCTCAGCTACGATTTGCTCAAAGACATCTTCTAGTCCTCTCTCTCTCTCCACTCCCTCCGGGATTCCAATTATTCTGACATTGGAACGCTTCATGGTGTCACTTATTTCTCTGATTCTATTTTCATGGATTCTGAGTTGTTTTCCCCTGGCCTCCTCTTTTCCCTTTTTATCTATTATATTGTCTTCCAGGTCGCTTGTTCGCTCCTCTGCCTCAGTTACCCTAGCTGTTAGATTATCTAGATTGGTTGGATCTCATTGATAGCATTTTTAAGTTCTGCCAATTCAGCTTTCATTTCTGCCCTTAGAGACTCTGTGTTGCCATTAATTGATTTCTCCATTCTAGCCATTGTCTTCACAATTGCTAGCCTGAATTCCATCTCCGACATCTTGGTTATATCTGCATCCATTTGTAAATCTGCAGCATAAGTCATAATCTCTGAGTCTTTTCTATTTTGGGGGCTCCTCCTCCTAGTCATTCTGTTGATGGGTGTTTGAGGGAATGTATAGAGTCCAAATTATTGACCAGAACCCAAGCAAGATGCACCTATTCTCTTGGGACCTTAGGGTTGCTGGCCTCTTGTTTTCCCAGCCTGTCTTCTGGGGGAGGGGCCTGCCGCGCTGTTACTCAGGCAACCCTGTTTGGGCGGAGTTGCCCTGCCCCCTGTGGCGGGGGATGGGCTCAGCGGGAATCAATTTTTGGGGCTTTTGTTCTCTGGTGGCTTTCCCTGGCAGCTTTCCGCGTCTTTTCCGCGAGTCAGAGCAGAAGAGACCGTTTCCAGCCCTCTGCCTCAGAGCAGAGAGACCGCAGTCTGTTCTTCAGTGAGCTCTCCAGGCCACACGGTCTCCGTTTCTGTCTGTGCTGCTATAAACTGCAGCGGCCTGGGTTGTGCACCCCTCTGCGGGGCTCTTAGTCCTGCCTCCAGGTCGGGGCACGTCTCTGCCCTTTGTGCTTCTAAAACCGCCAGCCACTCCCAGTTCACCTTCGCGACCCGCCGCTCCGGGGGCTGCCCTAAAGTCCTTTCCCAGCTGCTCCAGTCTGCAAGTCTGTGCCCCGTCCACAGCGCCCGAGGCTGTCGCTCACCGGAGGTGCAGGATCCCCACGGACAGGCTCCCTCCCGCTGCCATTTATCCTCCGATATCTGCCTGAGGAATCACGGCTCCCCACTTCATACCTCAAAACCAACCGCTTGCGATATTCTGTTTGTAGAGATCCAGATCTTCTTACATCTCAGGCTGGTTTCATGGGTGCTCAGAGTGGTCTGGTAGATATCCAGCTCAATTCCGGGGACCAGTTGAAATAGGGTCCCCTACTCCTCCACCATCTTTCCTTCTCCTAAACACTTAAATTTAATTATGACAGTTAGAAAGAAAATGCTCTATTAAGTTCTTCCTCATCAAACATTTTGAGAAGCAAATGCATGTGAAATAATTGTGTAAGATACACTATTAGTTGGTATCCAGCTTTTGAAAAAAGGACTAAGATTATTTGTACAATCAAGAGAAACCCTCTGTTAGAGTGACTATGGAACAATATGCAGAGTTAAGAAATTTGAGTTCTGTCATTTATACTAAAAACATTAATTTTTAATTAAGCAAATACTTGTTTGCTTGTGTAGTTGCAGGTGCATATTGCAAAAATCATACTGGTGGTACACAAATACTTAGGTTAATCATCTCACTTAACAAATGAGGAAAATGAGGCTCAAAGAGGAAAAAAAAAATGATTATACAGGAAGTTAGAGGCAAAGAAGGTGAGGATCTAAATCAGTTGATTCCCATTTCACTGCTTTTGCAACCTATTCTTCTAAGCTTTCATTCCCCTTCTTATCCACACTTTGACTTTAACATTCATACAAACACAGTCAATAGCTCACTTTCTTCAGAGTTCCCTTTCTCCCCATTCCATGTCACTCATGCTATAAAGAAAATTTACAGGGTGTCTGGGTGGCTCAGTCATTAAGCATCTGCCTTCGGCTCGGGTCATGGTCCCAGGGTCCTGGGATCGAGCCCCGCATCGGGCTCCTTGCTCAGCAGGGAAGCCTGCTTCTCCCTCTCCCACTCCCCCTGCTTGTGTTCCCTCTCTCGCTGTCTCTCTCTCTCTCTCAAAAATAAATAAATAAATAAATAAATAAATAAATAAATAAATATCTTAAAAAAGAAAAGAAGAGAAAATTTACTTGTATGGCTTTCATAACCAGCCCTAAGCTTTAACTCTGGCAGACAAAATGAAATAATTTATTTAGTCCAAAGGTGACAAATAAGGCAAATGTCATTCATTAAAGCCTAAAAATAAAGCAAGTAGTATGTTTAAGTAAAACGTGAAGGCAAGAAATAACTCTACTCAAACATTTCATGCATGAGAAGCATTCAAGTCAATGCTGGATCTGAGCCTCTGTTGGGGATAGGAAGAAATCATGTCAGGAATTTATGCTGGTTAAAGGAGTAGAGCTGCAAGAAATGAAAATCCTTGGCCATTAAACTCAGCTCTGGATAGTGAAATGATAGAAAAGAAATATGGCTACATGAATGTCATGCAAAGATTAATGATTCATAAAGGTTATATATTTTTCATTCAAGGAGCTACTATCTAGTGGAGGTAAATAAATACAGTACAGTGAGGAGGTAAATAAATAATTACATTATAGTGACATTGATATAATAGAAATAGTTAAGGCTCAAGGAGATAATTAACTTTGCCCAGAGGTTAATAGAGGTTGTATAGGTGAGCTGACACTCGAGTTGAATAGGATAAGTAACATCTTCTTGGTGGATAACCTAAAGAAAGAGCAACCTAATTGAGGGGAGTCACATAGTATAGTTTTCTTTGAGGGAAAAATAATGCTTTAAATTTTGTACCCACCAGGAGGGAATTATTCATTTTCTTTGGAGAAATGTCTGTTCATGTCTTCTGCCCGTTTTTTAATTGGATTATTTGTTTTTATGGTGTTGAGTTGTATAAGTTCTTTATATGTTTTGGATAGTAACCGCTTATCAATTATGTCATCTGTAAATATCTTCCCCCATTCTGTAGGTTCTCTTTTAGTTTTGTTGGTTGTTTCTTTTGCTGTGCAGAAGCTTTTTATTTTGATGTAGTCCCAATAGTTTATTTTTGTTTTTGTTTCTTCTGCCTAGGAGACATCTAGAAAAATGTTGCTATGGCCGATGTCAGAGAAATTACTGCCTTTGCTCTTTTCTAGGACTTTTATGATTTCTGGTCTCATATTTAGATCTTTAATTTATTTTGGGTTTATTTTGTGTGTAATAAGAAAATGGTCCAGATATATGTAGTGTCTTTATCTGGTTTTGGTACCAGGGTAATACTGGCCGCATAGAATGAATTTGGAAGCATTACTTCCTCTTCTATTTTTTGGAATAGTTTGAGAATAGATATTCTCTCTTCTGTAAATGTTTGGTAGAATTCACCCGTGAAGCTGTATGGTCCTGGACTTTGTTTTTTTTTAATAACTGCTTTAATTTCATTGCTGGTAATCAGTCTGTTCAAATTTTCTATTTCTTCCTGTTTCAGTTTTGGGAGGTTATCTGTCTCTAGGGTTTAATCAGCTTCTTCTAGGTTGTCCAGTTTGTTGGCATATAATTTTTCATAATATTCTTTTATGATCCTTTGTATTTCTGTGGTGTCAGTTATTACTTCTCTTTCATTTCTGATTTTGTCTATTTGAATCTTCTCTCTCTCTCTTTCTCTATTTTATGAGTCTGGCTAAAGGTTTATCAAATTTGATTTTTTTTTTAACATTTTACCGTTATTTACTTATCAAATTGGCAAAGATTTAAAATGAACACATTCAGAGTTGGCAACATGCATAGTGACAGGCATTTTCATATATTGGTAATGGGAGTGTAATCTTTTTTTTCAATCTTTATAAGTAATCTGGCAATTAAAATCAAGACTCTTGATATTACATGTACACACCTTTTAATCCACTATTTCTACTTTCGTATTAGAAAGAGTCCTAATTAATGCGCAAAGAGTCCTTTACAAAGATAATGCTGCAGCCAGTTAGTTAAAAGTAGTTCACTTGAATTAAGTAAGGGTATGTTGTATCTACTAAACACCAAGTTTTCAAAAATGAGTTTGCATTTCAGAAACCGCTCACAGTACATTATTAAGTGAATAAAATATACAACTGCAAGTTTATCATTAAGTGTGTAACACATACGAGCATGAAGAGGTTTGCTATGTAGTTCTTGTTGGGCTAGTTAAGAAGAATTTTATTCTATGCTTTTTTTCACTATTTTTCTAGAATTTTATAATGACCATGCAGTAATTTTATAATCATAATTATATTCTTAAGAGAATAAACCAAGATTCACTGTCTGTAAGGCTACGATCTTTAAAAAAAAAAAAATAGAGCTCCTAGTTTTATTGATCTGTTCTATTGTTTTTTCAGTTTCTATTTAATTTATTTCTGCTATAATCTTTATTATTTCCTTCCTTCTGCTGGTTTGGGTTTTTTGTTGTTCCTCTTTTTCTAGTTCCTTTAGAAGAAGAAACAAAAACAAAAATAAACTATTGGGACTACATCAAAATAAAAAGCTTCTGCACAGCAAAAGAAACAACCAACAAAACTAAAAGAGAACCTACAGAATGGGGGGAGATATTTACAGATGACATAATTGATAAGCGGTTACTATCCAAAACATATAAAGAACTTATACAACTCAACACCATAAAAACAAATAATCCAATTAAAAAATGGGCAGGAGACATGAACAGACATTTTTAACGTTAGGTTGTTTGAGATTTTTGTTTCTTGAGTTAGGCCTATAATGCTATAAACTTCCATTTTAGAATAGCTTTTGCTGCATCTGATTTTGGACTGTTGTGTTTTCATTTTCACTTCTCTCCATGTATTTACTTTTTTACTTCCTTTACTCTCCATGTATTTACTTTTTTACTTCCTCTTTGATTTCTTTCTTTCTTTTTTTTTTCTCTTCAGTTTCTTGGTTGACCCGTTCTTTGTTTAGTAGCATGTTCCTTAAACTCCATGTATTTGTGTTCTTTCCAGATTTTTTCTTGTGGTTCATTTCTAGTTTCATGGTGTGTGGTCAGAAAAGATGCATGGTATGACTTTGATGTTTTTTAATTTCTTGAGACTTGTTTTGTGGCCTAACATGTCATCTATTCTGGAGAATGTTCTATGTACACTTGAAAAGAATGTGTATGCAGCTGTTTTAGGATGGAATATTCCGAATATATCTGTTAGATCCATCTGTTCCAATGTGTCATTCAAAGCAACTGTTTCCTTGTTGATTTTCTGTTTGGATGATCTATCCATTAATGTAAATGGGGTGTTAAAGTCCTCTATTATTATTGTATTACTATCAATTACTTCCTTTATGTTTGTTATTAGGTGCTTTATGCATTAAGGTACTCCGTAATTGGGTCCATAAATATTAGCAATTGTTAAATATTCTGATTGGATCGTTCCCATTATGATTAGACAGTGTTGTCTCTTTTTACAGTCTTTGTTTTAAAGTCTATTTTGTCAGATATAAATATTGCTATCCTGGCTTTCTTTTCACTTCCATTTGCCTGATGAATGCTTTTTCCATCCCTTCAATTTCAATCTACATGTGTCTTTAGGTCTGAAATGAGTCTCCTATAGGCAGCATATACATGGATCTTGCTTTTTTATCCATTTTACCACCC
The DNA here is from genome assembly GCF_004348235.1 of Phoca vitulina. Lineage (NCBI taxonomy): Eukaryota > Metazoa > Chordata > Mammalia > Carnivora > Phocidae > Phoca > Phoca vitulina. The sequence continues at coordinate 13,192,221 of NW_022589722.1, read as the reverse complement.
TGTGACTTTTGATTGGAGTGTTTAGTTTATTTACATTTAAAGTAATTATTGATAGGTAGATATTTATTGCCATTTTGTTACTAGTTTTATGGTTGTTTTGGTAGTTCTTCTCTGTCCCTTTCTTTTCTTGCTCTCTTCTCTAATGGTTTGCTGGCTTTCCTTAGTGGTATACTTGGATTCCTTTCTCTTTATTTTGCATATCTATTACTGGTTTTTGATGTGTGGTTACCATTATGTTTATATGTAACATCTTATGCATAATATCAGCCTATATTCAGTTGATGGTCACTTAAATTTGAACCCATTCTAAAAACACAGCTTTTAAAATTCTCCCTTTATCACCTCTTTTTGCCATTTTAATTACTATGTGTCTTGGTGTGGACCTCCTTGGGTTGATTTTTGTTGGGGGCTCTCTATGTCTCCTAGATCTGAGTTTCTGTTTCTTTCCCCAGATTCACGAAGTTTTCAGCTATATTATTTCTTCAAATACATTTTCTGCCTCCTTTTCTCTCTCTTCTCCTTCTGGGATCCCTATAATGTTAATGTTATTACACTTGATTGTGTCACTGAGTTCCCTAAGTCTATTTTCATTTTTTGTTATTATTTCTTCTCTCTTTTGTTCAGTTTGATTGCTTTCCATTACTCTTTCTTCCAGGTCACTGATTTATTTTTCTGCCTTCTCTAGTCTACTATTTATTCCATCCAAGGTGTTTTAATTTCAGTTATTGGGTTCTTTATCCATGATTGGTTCTTTTTTATGTTTTCTATCTCTTTGTTAAGGGTCTCACTGAAATCCTCCACTATTTTCTCAAGTCAAAGGAGTATCTTTATGACCATTACTTTAAATTCTCTATAAGGCATGTCATCTCTGTTTTGTTTAGATCTCTTGCTGTGTTTTCATCCTGTTATTTCATTTGCAACATATCCCTCTGTCTCCTCATTTTGTCTAACTTTGTATGTTTGTTTCTATGTGTTAAGAAAGGCAGCTGTGTCTCCTGCTCCTGAAAGTGGTGGCCTTATGAAGAAGAGGTTCTGTAGTGCCCTGTGGTGCAATTTCCCCTGTTCATCAGAACCTGGTGCTTAAGAGATGTCTCCTGTGTGTGTTGCATGCACCCTCGTGTTGTGGCTGAGCCACTTTTGCCTTCAGTCCAGTTGTCTGCAATGGATCTCTTTGTCTGTTGTGGGCAAGGTTTGGTCCCTGTGTTGTTAGTAGACCAATCTGGGGTTCCCTTGCATTTGAGTTGAGTCAGATCAGGCATTTACCAGAGATTCAGTAGCATAGAATTGCAGGGCACTTTCCCTGTGTTGCCCTGAGAAGCTTTCATTGGTGAGTGGGGCCTGCAGTTAGACCCAGTGTCTGTCCCCTGCCCACTGCTGAGGCCACAGCCCAACTTGTGTGTATGGTTATCTTCCCCTCTCCTCAGGGCAGGAGTCACTTTGGAGTGGTGATGGCCCCTGTCGGGGCTGCTTGCACACTGCTAGGCTTGTGGCACCACTTTAGATGGACTCCTGTTAAGGACATGTTGGATAAGGGGTTGTCCATAGGAGAATGTGGGAGTGGGCACATGGAGCCAGGAAGGTCCAGTATGGTCCACTGCAGGAGGGGACCTGTTGCCTCCTAGGAAAACTTCTGCCCAGGCAGAAATGTAGGGGGCGGGTCCGCAAAAGAGTGCTGGGGCAGGGTGTGCTGTTAGTAAGCTAGGTGAAAAGTGTTCATGCTGCACTGGTTCCCACAGTTTTCCTTGTATCTACACTTGGGGGGGTGGGGATGGTTCCCATCAGCTCTTTTGTTCTTAGAGAAGTCTCTCAAAGATCTCTGACCCTCCAATACCTGCTCTGAGATTAGTAAATAAATCATCCCATATATTCCAGGCATTTTTGAACTGCAGCTTCCATGCTGTATCTCAGTGAGGGTGTTTCCTGTGTTGTCTCTTTAAGGGTGGGGACTCCGTTTCTTACCACCCTCACAGCTTTCCCAGAGCTAGCCCTGCTTATTTTTAAAGTTCCAGGTGTTAAGCCCTACTGATTGTAAGAACTCAGCCCCGCTGGTTTTCAAAGCCAAATCTTATGGAGATTCATCTTACCAGTGAGGGCCCCCTAAGCCTGGGGTGCCTAGTCTGGGGTCTGCTCCTCTCCCCTCTTTGTGCCTGCGGCATCACTCCCTCCTGTAGACAGTCCTGCAGGTCCATTTAGCTCCCTCCTAACTGCATCTCCACCCTTTCTACCCTCTTCAGTGTGGCCTCTTCTTTATATTTAGCTGTGGAGAGTCTGTTCTGCCAGTTTTCAGGTCATTTTCTGGGTTATTTACACTGACGTGGGTGTTATCTAAGTGTATCCATGGGATACAGTGGCCTTAGGATCTTCCAACTCTGCCATCTTCCCCCACCTCTGAACATTTTTTGACCATTCAAAAATTCCTAGCTATTTTTTAAAATGTAGGCAGATTATTAATCCTGTACCTTGAGCACTTCCAAGTTTAAATAATTATAACCTACCTACCTAGGTTCCCCTGAGTATTTTCAATTTGCACGCAGAACTGTTCTTCATTTCCAGTTCTAAATTCTGGTGGTATTTACTTCCATGCTGATACCTGACTATGACATTAGTCTCTCTGCATACCCAGCAGTTTTTATGAAGCTGAGGACTATAATATATACTTTATACCTTCATATGTAAACCCTTTCTAAAACATACAAACACATTTAAGAGGCATATCCAGTGGCCCTATTTACAATGGTTCCCCCTTCTTTTTAACTCCATAGATGCCCCCACTTACCCACAGACTCTACATTTGTTTCTTACATTTTATATTTATAGTTTTCAACTTGCTAGATTGCTGGCAATGTTATATGAAACCCATTTAGCAGGATGTTATAAATTCCTCACTGGGCTATCTATCTCTAGATTAACATTGGCAAGAATATATTTGCTTTAGAAGTAGTAAGAGCACAAGAAAGAATGGAATTTGTGATGATGCTACCTAAAAACACATTCTTTAATTTAAAAAAAATGATAACAGGGGTGCTTGGGTGGCTCATTTGGTTACGTTTCTGACTCTTGGTTTTGGTTCAGGTCATGATCTCAGATTCTGAGATCGAGCCCCATGTTGGGCTTTGTGCTCAGCGGGGAATCTGCTTGGGGTTCTCTCTCTCCCTCTGTCCCTCCTCCCTGCTAAAATAAATAGATAAAATCTTTTTAAAAAGTAACTACCATAACCACAACACAATTAGTAGATAATGTTCATTGAATGCTTACTATGCGGTCAGGCATTCTTCTAAGTGTCTTAAATGTAAAAACTCATTTCATTCTCACAAAGTCCCATTAGGTAGATGCTACTGTTTTTCCTTTTTTAAAGATGAGTGCACTTATTTTGATGAGTGTTGAGAAATGTATAGAATTGTTGAATCATTATATTGTACACCTGAAACTAATATAACTCTGTATGTTAATTATACTTGAATAAAAAAATAAAGATGAGGAAACTGAGGCACATAGATTTTAAGGAAATTGCTGAGAGTCACATAGGAAGTAAGCAGTATAGCTGTGATTCAAACCTAAGTAATCTGGCTATAGAGTTTGTCCTTGTATTCGTTAGGGTTCTCCAGAAAAACCTGAGAAAAGGAGAGAAGGAGAGAGGGTGGAGGGTGGGGAGGGGGGAGAAAGTGTTATAATTAATTGGCCCACAGAATTATGGAGGTGGACAAGTCCCAAGACCAGCAGGGTGAGTTGGCAAGATAGAGACCCAGGAGAATGAATGTCTTAGTTCTAGTTTAAGTCTGAAAGCCTGAGAACTAGAAGAGCCAATAGTGCAGTTCCCATCTAAAGGCTGGCAGGCTCAAGACCCAAGAAGAACCAATGTTTCAGTTGCAGTCTGAAGGCAGGAAAAGAGCTAATGTCCCAATCTGAAGGTGTTCAAGCAGAAATAATTCTCCCTACCAGAGGAAGGGTCAGCCTTTTTTTTTTTTTTTCCTGTTCAAACCTTCAGTTGATTGGATGAGGCCGATCCACGTTAGGGAGGGCAGTCTGCTTTACTCAGTTAATCAATTTAAATGTTAACCTCATCCAAAAACAAGTTTACAGAAACACTTTGAAAAATGTTTGACCAAATATCTGTGCAACCTATGGCTCAGCCAAGTTGATACATAAAATTAACCATCACAATACTCTTAACCGCTATTCTGATATTTAATAATTATGTGGTATCCCAATAATGAAAGCTAATAGATTATATGTTATCCCATTTCAAAGCATTAGTTGAAAACATGTAATTATTTATTCAGAGATAGTTGATCATAAAACAAATATCCAAATATTTTGAAGCCCGTTCATCTCCAAACTATCTTAAATCAGATTCCTGACATAAAAATCATGGCCAAAAGCAATAAGAAGTTTGGTTTTGTAGGTTTTCAGATGCTAAGAATCCATGTTCCCTAGCAACACTATTTAGATCCACATAAAGAAACTTTCCAATACCATTTATAGCAAGTTTTTTCCCCCTTACATTACTCCTTTACTCTAAACTCATGATTACTAAAGAAAGAATGAGCTTTAAAATTTTAAGTAATGTTCCTAAGAGGACATCATGATGTTCAGCCAAAATGAATGTTCATAATATTGCTTAGACTTATTTAAAATTCTGTAGAGCCTCACTTAATTTTTCTCTCACTGCTTCACTGATTATATATATGGTTATTATAAATGGTTATTAGAATTCAATGTTACTAACAGTGAGAACTTTAGTGATTTTCTTGAAATAAAATGAACAAAATATAAGTCCCTTTATATTCTACTCTATGTGTGTGTAAATATGTAGGTACATATTTGTTTATATTAAGTGACTAGATACATATATATGTGTTTATATAAATTTGTATGTATATATATATATATATATATGCACATATACACATACATTAGGATGTACTACTTGATCCCTAACAGCAAGATTCATACTTTGTATTTTCTACTTTGAAAATCCTGTCCCAAGGAAGACTTTCAGCTAATATCAGATTTCATAGTGCCATAAAGATTAATGGGTTGTTATCATAGGAATACATGACTGTTTCAATATGTGGAAAACTCTTAATGTCAACAGAATAAAGGAGAAAAGCATATAATTATCCTAATAGGTGCTTAAGGTGCATTTGATAAAATTCCACACTCATGAGATTAAAAAGTAAACCTTCAACAAACTATGAATAGAAGATAGTGTCTTTAAACTGATACAAATTTGTCTAAAACATACAGCAAATATGTGTCACTGCTTCTATTAAAAAATACTAGGTTCTGACCAAAGCAATAAGATAAGAAGAAGAAATAAGAGGCATAATGTTTGAAAAGGAAGACATAAACTGACATTGGATGTGGTCTATAAGGTTATATTCATAGAAAATCCAAAAGAAACTACAAACTGTTAATTTCAGCAAAGTTGCTAGATATAAGATTGATATACAAAAACCAATGGCATTCTTATGTACCATCTCACATATATGAAATACCCTTCTTTCACAATAGTAACAAATCTATAAATTACCTAGGCATAAATCTAATAAAAGATGTGCAAGACCTTTGTGGAAAAAAAACTAGAACACGTTTTTTAATATAAAAATATTTAAGAAGTTAATCTAAAAATGAGTTAAACAGTCACCTTCAAGTGCCAATATGGTTAAACACACCATAACCATTCAATCATTTGTTTAATGAATTGCCAGCAGAAGGTAGACTAAGTTGATAAAGAGCAGGGGTTAGTTGATGCTGAACTGTCTGAAATACTAATCTTGGAATTCTTCCATAGGAAAAAGTACTGAACCAGTGATTGAGAGGCGTGGGTTCTCTTGTCTCAACTCTTCAGTAAGCTGGCTATGTGACCTGGAGCAAGAATTAGCCTCTTGAGAACTTGCCTTCCATTAGAGTTAAATAGAAAGGTTGGGCTAGATCATCTTTGAGGTAGCAACCCCAATTGCACTTGAGATTGTTGAGGAGCAGTACACAAGAAATAACAGCACAGTGAAAATTAAAGAACCACTTTATCAACAGCTCCACATGAACACCCAATAACTTTTGGTGAAGAACTTCAGGAAATTCTGTATTGGAGTGCAAGACTAAGACCTCTTGCTCTTCCTGCTTTGCCCCCACAGTGCCCTCCAAAAATCTGAATTATGGGTCTAAAAATCTAAATTATAGCTCCAGCAAATCCTTGTGTGTAGTCAAAATGTTCCATAAAAATAGAATCCCCTAAAGTATGGTTCAATTTAAGTTATGGAAATAGAAGCTAAAGAGAAATAGATTTTAACCTGACAAGGGAGGGTGTTTTACCAGCTATGTAGGCTTTCATTAAAAGAATTCACTTCTTTAGGAAGAAATGCGTTCTCCATTACTGGAGTCTGAATATTGCATGGCAAGGAAATTGCCCAATGATTCGTCTTCAATGGAGAATTGGACTAGTGATTTTTAAGATCCCTTCCTACTCTAGGCTTCTTGATTCTAGGAAACTTGTCTTGATTTTTCAAACTTTCTACAGTACTGCTATATGTAGAGAGAATCCCCTAAGATAGAGATGTAACTTTTTATTTTAGCTTTAGAATATCATTTAGCTTCCCAAGAAAAATTTTGATAAACAAGAATTCCCTTTTGTGTTTGTATTTCTAAGGACGCTAAGAGTCTGAACCTCTATATTGCATCTCTTTCTCTCTAGAAATTTGAAAGGAGTTTTTCTCTGCCCTTATGACTGCAAGGAACTATTTCTTTTAAATATAAGATATTCCCACAGGACTTCATCCTATTGGTAGGAGGCCCCACCATCCTAGGTAAACAGAGACTGTTACGTCATCCAAAGCTTTTGCAATCAATCTAGTGGTAATCCTTGTTACATGAGTCAAGGAATTAGAAATAATTCAATTTCATTTAAATTAATATCATCAGAAAATATACAATATGTAAGGTAGATACATTCATCTTTTTTATTAATTCAAGAGAGTTTGAAACTACAAATTCACTGCTAAAGATTCAAGATGACTTCCTAGCAAATTGAGAGATGAACAAATTAAAACATGCTACTAAACCATAATATTTCATGTATTATAAGTGACCAGTGCCAGACATATCCCCAAAATCTATGACAGACTGAGATCACTCAGAAAATCAGGCAACTCTCAATTATCTATTGATATATGAGCTCAGGGTAGCATAGAAAAAATATATTGTAGAATCCAAGAATATCTCATTTTATCCATTCTTGTCAGTCTGCTTTTGAACCAAACCTCTGTCAGCAATAACAACATTGTCACATTGAAGTTTCACCTCCTATCTCACTCTTTCTGAGAGGCAAAAATGAGTAAAAATAATAGCAAGAGGGAGAGAGAAGAGCCAAGAATCAGCACTGCACAGGAAGTGCTCACAAGAACAAGAAAGAACCTTCTGCTCAGATGAAACCTACCCACCTAAGAAGGCCTTCCCTGGATCCTATATTTACAATAGTCTCTGTCTCCTTCTACTTTGCTTTATTTTTCTTCATAAAACTTATCAATACTGCAATTATTTGTTTGAATACTTTTGTATTGTCTATTTACCTCTCTAAACTGAGTACAGGCACCTGTGTGATTCATTACTGGAACCCCAGGGTTTAAAACAATGTTAGCATGTAGCGTACCCTCAATAAATATTGTTTTAGAGAGGTAGATATAGATCATAGGTGATATAGGTAATAGGTGATTAAAGCCCCAGTAGGAAGTTGATTAAGAAAATATTTAGAATAGGTTGTTTTTCTTCCTGAAACCGAAAACTCATCTGCGATAAATGGTCAAACTGACAGAACCCACATTTCATCTATGATGGATTTTCTAAATTTAGGTTTTTAAGGCAAGTTCACAACTTCCAGTAATATGCATGACTTCCCTATGTAACAAGTGTAATTTTTTAGATAAACTGTAACTGAAATATACATTTTCAATGGTGTGGCTGGCTTGGAGGTTGCTCTGTTGCCACATGTAAGTATTACGTGACTTTTTTTCAGGCATGACCATGCTGACCAGTGTGTGCATTAGCAAAAATTGCTTAATAACCAGGTGGCCTTTCTGCATATTTCTCAGAAACAAACATTTGAATCCAATTAGTTAAAGAATAAGCTTTTCTTTACCTCTCATGGCACTAGATTTTAAGCTTTTAATGTCATATCTACTTTCAGCATTATTTGGATTATATAAAATGTGTTTTATTGATTAGATGACTGACAAGAAGGAAGGCCAAACCAAATCAGTTTGTATTCACAACTTTATAATTTGTGTAAGAGAAGAAAAGCCAAATCTATGTTGCCAAATTTGACTCTTTGAGTTACTTACCAAAGTGGCCCTTTTTATTTGAAATATTTGTTAGGTGACATTAGAAAAGCCATGGAATGGAAGGGAATTAAAAAGATTCTTAGATGAAATTATTTTCTTTCAAGCCACTATAGTAATTCATATGCCTGGCACATTAATGAAAAAGTCATACTTATTCTTCACTCAATCCCTGTCTAAAAATCTATATACAGCCCCCATTGACCTCTGAAGACTGTTTTCAGGGAGAACCAGAAAATACTTACTTTAATTGCGCTTTCTTGACATTGATAGTTAAATAACGTGAAATGGCAGGGCTGCTATTGTCTTATTGAAAAGCAAATGGATATATTCTGATGTATTATATATGTGTTCCCAGGAGAAGAGTGTATAAAACACATTTTAGAAAATAGTTTTAGGTTTTTAATACATAAAGGGACTTTACTTAAATAACACTGTGGCAAATTTCCTGGTAAAACAAACAATTCTTTTGTTATGCAAATAACCAGCACTACATTTGTTCTAAAAAATCTGATTTTTACATACGAAGTCTCTTCACAGTGGAATAAATCTGGATTGTTGTCCCATTAGGAAGAGAATCTCTGCATCAATAAATACCATGTGACTCTCTTTTTGTGTATAGAAACTGACACAGAGTTAAATACTAATGACATTCCTTACAACCATTCTCTGTGTCTGCCAAAAAACCCGCTTTCATTGCACACGTTTCTCAGACCCAAAACTGGCCTGCCTGATATGCTCTTCCAATTCCACTTGAACGGATTCTGCCTTTTCCCAACTTTTATTTTATTTTATTTTATTTTATTTTAATTTTTACTTTTATTTAAGAGCAAGAAGGAGTGGGGGAGGGACAGAGGGAGAGGGAGAGAGAATCACAAGCAGGCTCCATGCTCAGTGTGGAGCCCAATGCAGGGCTCAATCTCACGACCCTGAGATCATGACCTGAATGGAAACCGAGAGTCAGAGACTTAACCGCCTGAGCCACCCAGGTGTCCCTTTTCCCATTTTTTAAGTTCAATCTCTTACTTGGCCTCCTCAAACTAACTTCATTTGATTCTGGTCTTTCCAATGCCTTGCCATTGGTTTTATCTTTTTCACATACAACAGTAAACACTTTATTCAAGTACTATTGAACAGTTGTCATTATTTTTATGAATTTTGGTATTTCCTATTGACTGTAATGGTTATGTTTTCTTTTTGTATTTATTTTTTCCCAAGAGCTTATCTTTTTCTCTATCTGATTTAAAACTCCTCAGGGTGAAATCAAGTCTCTTCAGTTCACTCAGTGCCTAGCTCATACTATATACTAAATGTATTTGAATAAACCAATGAATGAGTAAATATATTATGTACATTTAATACATAAATATATTTTGTTTTTTAAAAGACTTATTTATTTATTTTAGAGAGAGAAAGAGAGAACACATGGAGGGAGGAACAGAGAGAGAGAGAGTCTCAAACATACTCCCCACTGAGCAGGGAGCCTATCACAGGGCTTGATCTCATGACCCCAAGATCATGACCTGAGCCGAAATCAAGAGTTGGATGCTCAACTGACTGAGCCACCCAGGTGCCCGATAAATGTATTTTAATAAATAAATAGTAAAATCTCTTTTATCACAGGATTTCCCATGACTCTGTTTCCATGATTCTAAAACGGTACACCAAATGCATTACAATACATAATTTCTGATCAGTATCCTTTTGTTTCTATATTGTGTGAGTGGTGATTCTACCCATGCATTGAGAAGATAACTCAGCTTTTCACTGATTTTTTTGTCTGGTTGCCAAGTAACACTTACTTTTTCATTTTTTCCAGTCTTCACATCCATATCAAGTTCTCAACTAAACTACATAACTAAACTATACATCTAAACTTTTACATTTGTGCATCAACCCAGACCAAGACTCACTCATAGAAAGAACGAGCAAATGTAAAGCTATGTCATTTTATCTCCTTCCTACACCTACTGAGTTTTTTTTCCTGCTGAGTTTTAAAGCAATGTTTTAGTTACTAAAATTCTCCAGAACAGGTGGGTATGAGACTTTGTATTTGTCTCTAGCTTCCTTTTAATGGGAAAGTGATTCCTAAATATGTAAACAAAACAAAATTGTACTGCAACCAAATGTAGATGTTTCAAGGAGTTTATTATATTAGGCTTTGATCTATGGTGTTTTTTTTTTCATTTGCAAATCTGAATTTCTGTGATGTTCTAATTTCAGTAGATGTTCAATAAGTGGAGAAAACAAAAGGCCTTGTGTCATCCACATCACATTTAGTATTGGAATGATAGTTTACCTATAATTATTTATAATTTGTATCCTTTTAAAACAACAATGAGCTGTGTTTATTGTATTTAGCAACCACTCATTAGATGGAGCTGTAGGTCTGTATGAAATCATTTGGGCATCTTATAGGGGTCCTTTGCTCAGGTCTAATACTTCTGGGATTTTAATACTCTTGATTAGATTTTTAATTTTATTCCTTTTAATATAGATTTCTTTCCTTCCTAGTAAATTAACTAAGACATTTTTATTTTCCTAAAGCATACCAATTGACTGTCTATTGCATAGATTTCATCATCTGTTATGCTGAATCATTCAAATCAGGCTTTCAGCATTCAATATGGGTTGTCTCAAAATTGATTTGATTAAGGCCATCTGTATTGACCATAAAGACAAACTCAATAAACAGATTGGGGGAACTGTGATTTGCTCACCAAGGATGGGAACAGCAATATGTTCAGATCATTCATTGTCCCTTTCTAGGATAAGCAAGAAATCAATAAAGCAAGTGCTCATCACTGGAACTATGTAGCCAGGGGGATGTCAACATCTAATATCCAAAGAATAATACAATGTGCTTAACAAAAAAAGGGGAGGGGGAGAAAAGAGATTTTTAAAACTTACTTATTAAGATAACTTGTTTTATTAGTTGATTAATCCTCTTTTCCTGAATATGGGCATGCATATAGATATGTCCTAAATACAATTGTCAGAGTATGATCTTTGGGAAATTGAGCAACTGTTTACTCTGAAAGTTAGATAACTTAAAGTTAAGTTTATATAGTTAACAACAACAACAAACAATTATTCAAAAGTAATAGGGTAGAAGCTTAGGACTAAGAAACATTGAAAAGTAATTACAGTTTTCATTTTTATTAGTTTGAAAGGAAAAAAGTAACATAATATATAGAATGGTTTGCTATGAAAATTGTGCCTTTATTTCATATGTTACTGACATTTTTATGTTTTATGCTAACTCATAAGCTTTCCTTCTCACTCTTCAGAAGCTATATCTATGAAATAGAATAAATGGCCTATGGTCAAAATTGCAAAAATAACTGAAAGGTCAGCTATAGCCTTGTGTTTCCAGATCCACAGAGGCAAATATTTTCTACTAACAACTTGTTTTAAAAAACAAAAATGTCTATGAAGACAGAAAACAAGCAATTGTATTCTCATTGCCTGGTTATTAAAGCCTGGAAAATGGACTTGCAAAGGATATAGAAACATTCTTAGTTTTTAATACTAGTATTTTCTAACCTTAAAATATACCTTCAAGTTAATATAGTGACTGACTATATAGGTTGGGACTAGACAGACAGGGTTAAATTAAAATCCTATTCTGTACTTGGTATTGTAATCTAGGTGAAATTTTTCATCTTATCTGAGCCAGTTTGATAAAATGGAAAGATAAGAGTCCTGACCCCACAGGATTAATGCAAAAATAAAATGAGAGCAAGCATGTTGCCCAGTGCCTTATACATAAGAAACATTCAATAAATGTTAGCTGCTATAATTAGTTATGAGTTGTTATACAAACATGCCATTAGCTCCCATCCTGACAACTTTAACTCTAGAACATCTGGAAGGTGTAGGGGAAGTATGGGGGGAGGGGAAGACCACCAAGAAGAGCCAAAGGTCTTTCCTCAAAGAGTCCTGTCTAACATTTTTGTGTAAAAGGACATAGACTCTCTTTCTCTCTCTCTCTCTCTCTCTCTCTCTCTCTCACACACACACACACACACATCTTACCTATTACAGTAACCTGGGATCATAAAAATGTGGATTAATAATAATAATAATAATAATAATAATAATAATAATAAAAGCAGAGTCTCTGAGCCACAGGGAAACTTGCTTAAAAATCTGGAGATTTAGATTGATCATAGAGAGTTATATTTAAACATGATTACCATGTTGCCAGTGGGAAGTGCTTCTTAGAATAATCAGATTTGAGAAGGCTAATAATAGAACACTAGATCTGTAATTGCCTCTGAGTCACTTGGCTGAGGAAGGGGAAAGCTAAGCCCACCATGAGACATAAGTATTGAATGAAGGCCACTTAAGGAGCACAATGGAAAGAAATCTCCACTTTTATGATTTCCAGTCTTTTCAGTTGTGGTTTTTTTTCCTTCAAGCAATCAAAATTATAAAATCTGTGACTTCTTGAAGATTTAGGACTCTGTTTTATTATCACCATTGCTCAGCACAGTTCCTTGGACATAGTTGGTGCTTAGTATAAGGATTAAATGAATGATGGTTCTGAGTGAGGGAAATAGTAAAGTGAGGAAAATTCAATGTTTAAACTACCACAAGAGATCTTGAGACAGCTTTATGTTTTATACTCATGTTGTATGAGCTTCCTAAGGATAGAATCCTGTTCATATATTTGAAACATGGATAGGATTCAGTAAATATATTTTGTTGTTTGTTACTTTAAAAAAATCAAGCCCATTAGTAAAATGCTTTCTAATTGCTTTTTCTATTGTATCAAAATTGTGGCTAGTGTCTTTTTTTAAAATCAAATATTACTTTGGAAATACCTATAATTTTTCATGGACCTGAAACTTTCTACTCTTTATCTGTATAATGTGTGGGGAAAGATTTTATTTTTTCAAGTGTATTCATTTTCCTAAAATCATGTGCACTTTAGCTCCCTCATATGAGATCTCTTTTAAACTCTACTAAAAAAGCTAATGAGCCAAATTAAAGTGTGACTTAAAAAAAAATCTGTATTTCTGAAATGCCATAATCTAGCCCAAAAAACACAACTGGCAACCTTAAAAAGAACTAAAGCTTTAAGTAGCATTCAAGTCCCCATAATCTGCCCAGAGAAACATTTCATAAATAAGTTAATATTATGATATTTCCATAGTAGTTGAATCTTTACTTAGAGGCACATTTGTCAAATAGTCAATCACTCATTTGACAAATATTTAGTGTCTGCTTGTCAAAAACACTTTTCAGCTTTAGGGATACAAACTGAATAAGACAAGCAAGGTCTCTACTCCTAAAATGTATATTCCAAATTTGTATAGTCAGATAATAAGCAACTAAATAAACAAATGGATGAGATTAATTTCAGCTGGTAATTACTGTTGTGAAAACTTATAAAACAGAATGCTTTGATATAAAGAGATGAGGGGTATTTATCTAAATTCAGTAGTCAGGGAAAATTATCTCTGAGGATATTACTTTTGAGGTGAAACCTGAGTGGTGCAAAGGACCCAGCCATGGGGAAATCTGTGTAAAAAGAAAACAACAACAACAAAAATGTAAAGGTCTTAAAGTGAAAATAACCTTAATTTTCAAAGACCAGAAAGATGCCACTTTAATCAGAAACCCAGCAGGCTCTTTTTTGTGACATTGGCAGACTGATCTTCAAATTCATATGTGAATGTAAAGGATGTGGAATAGTCCAAAACAACTTTGAAAAAAGTTAGAGTTGCAAGACTCATACTAATTTCAAGACTTATTATGAAATCACAATCTGTAATGTTGGTGCCAATCTAAAGTTAAATAAATAGATCAGTGGAACAGAATACAGAATACAGAAATAGATCCACATTTATATGGCCAATTGATTTTTATCAAAGATACAATTTACTGAAGAAAGTCTTTTCAACAAATATTCCTGGTAATATTGGATGTCATTAAAAAAAAAAACATTAATCCATACCTTATTCCATATAAAAATTAAATGAATTATAAACACAAATGTAAAGCCTAAAACTCTAAAATTTCTAGAAGAAAACATAAGAGAAAATTTTTGTGACCTTGGGTCAGGCAAAGATGTGTCTAAAAATGACACCAAGAGTATAGTCCATAAATGAAAAATTGGATAAATTTGGACTTGATCAAAATTAAGAATTTCCGCTTTCAGAAAGACATTGCTAAGAGAACGATAAGACAAACCACAAACTGGGAGAGTATATTTCCAAATATTATATATGCTAAAGGACTAGATCCAAAATATATAAAGAATTCTCAAGTCCCTTAATGAGGAAACAAATGGCTCAGTTTAAAAAATGAGAAAAAAATTTCAACAGACTCTCCACAGAAGATATATAGATATAAGGATGTCAAATAAGCATATGAAAAGATACTCAATGTCATTAGCATTAGTCTAATACATACCTATTATAAAGTCTGATCATACCAAATGTTGGTGAGAATGTGGAACAACTGGAACTCTCATCCATTGCTGATGGGAATGTAAAATGGTATAACCACTTTGGAAAGGAGTTTGGCAGTTTTATAAAAAGTTAAACATATACCTAACCATGTCGCCTAGCCATTTATTCATAGATATTTACCCAAGAGAAATGAAAGCATATGTCTATACAAAAACCTGTAATGAATGTTCATAGCAGCTTTATTTCTAACAGCCAGAACTGGAAATAACCCAAATGTTCACCAAAGGTGAATGGATAAAACAAATGTAAAAACTTATCAAATAAATATCCATACACTGGAATATTATGAAAGGAATGTACTACTGATAGTGGTACATGTACAGGGGCTCAGGGCAGGCCATCCCAAAATGTGCCAGATTGGCATACTGATTATTTTTTTTTTATTTTGTTATGTTAATCACCATACATTACATCATTAGTTTTTGATGTAGCGTTCCATGATTCATTGTGTACAACAACACCCAGTGCTCCATTCAGTACGTGCCCTCTTTAATACCCATCACCAGGCTAACCCATCCCCCACCCCCTCCCTTCTAGAACCCTCAGTTTGTTCCTCAGAGTCCATAGTCTCTCCTGGTTTGTCTCCCCCTCCGATTTCCCCCCTTCATTTTTCCCTTCCTGCTATCTTCTTTTTTTTTTTTTTTTTAACATATAATGTATTATTTGTTTCAGAGGTACAGGTCTGTGATTCATCAGTCTTACACAATTCACAGTGCTCACCATAGCACATACCCTCCCCAATATCCATCACCCAGCCACTCCATCCCTCCCACCCCCCACCACTCCAGCAACCCTCAGTTTGTTTCCTGAGATTAAGAATTCCTCATATCAGTGAGGTCATATGATACATGTCTTTCCCTGATTGACTTATTTCGCTCAGCATAATACCCTCCAGTTCCATCCATGTCGTTGCAAATGGCAAGATTTCATTCCTTTTGATGGCTGCATAAATAGCATACTGATTATTTTGATTTGAAGCTACCTGGGAAGCAGCCAGTGCAAAGACACTCAGACCATCCTCTGTTTCCCTGAAAGCAGGAAATAAATCTCCTATATGAAAGGTACCCTCTCTATAGTTAGAAATAAAAACACATCCTTCTCACCAGAGATCAGGACTTTAAAACCAGAGACTGGGACTTTAAAACCAAGAAATCTGTAGAAACAGATGTTGTTACTTTTTGTTTATCTACTACCTCAGCCCAAATTCTGCTTAGAATTCCTTACTAATTAAAGCTCCTGTCACTTCCTCATGAATTTATTGTCTCTGTCTAAAATATATAAGATACCTGCCATGGTCATTTCTTTGGGCTCTCAATTCCATTATTAGGCCTCCATGTGCACATAATAAACTTTGTATTTTTCTCCTGTCAATCTGTTTCATGTCAACTTAATTCCTAAACCAGCCGGAAGAGTGTTGGATGTAAGAAGTAAATTTTTCTCTCCCCTACAGATATAACAACATTGGTGAATCTCAAAATGATTATGCTGAATAAAAGAAGCTAGACAAAAGAGGACACACTGTATTATTTCATTACATGAAATTATAGAAAGAGTAAACCTATCTATGCTGACAGAAAGCAATTCATTTGATGCCTGGGGGATTAGAGGACAAGAAGGGGCATGAATGAGAAACTACAAAAAGGCAAAAGAAAATTGGGGATGATAGATATATCTATTATCTTGATTGTGATTATAGTTTCATACATGCATAAAAATGTTAAAACTTATCAAATTGTACACTTTAAAAGTGTTCAGTCTATTATATGCTAATTATATCTTTTTTTATGTTCAATTAGCCAACATATAATACATCATTAGTTTTTGATGTAGTGTTCAGTGATTCATTAGTTGTGTATAACACCCAGTGATCATCACCACATGTGCCCTCCTTAATACCCATCACCTCATTACCCCATCCCTGCCCCCCTCTATAAACCTCAGTTTGGTTCCTGGATTCCAAAGTCTCTCATGGTTTGTCTCCCTCTCTGATTTCTTCCCATTCAGTTTTCCCCCCCTTCCCCTGTGGTCCTCTGAACTATTCCTTATGTTCCACATATGAGTAAGACCATATGGTAATTGTCTTTCTCTGTTTGACTTATTTCACTTAGCATAATCCCCTCCAGTTCCATCCATGTCGATATAAACAGTAGGTATTCATCCTTTCTAATGGCTGAGTAATATTCCATTGCATATATGGACCACATATTCTTTTTTTTTAAGATTTTTATTTATTTATTTGACAAAGAGATAGAGAGCACAAGTAGGCAGAGCAGCAGGCAGAGGGAGAGGGAGAAGCAGTCTCTCTGCTGAGCAGGGAGCCTGACATGGGGCTCAATCCCAGCACCCTGAGATCATGACCTGAGCCAAAGGCAGCCACTTAACTGACTGAGCCACCCAGGTGCTCCTGGACCACATATTCCTTATCTATTCGTCTGTTGAAGGGCATCTCAGCTCCTTCCATAGTTTGGCTATTTGGACATTGCTTCTATGAACATTGGGGTGCACGTGCCCCTTTTCACTATGCCTGTATCTTTGGGGTAAATACCTAGTAGTGCAATTGCTGGGTCGTAAAGTAGCTCTATTTTTAACATCTTGAGGCACCTCCATACTGTTTTCCAGAGTGGCTGTACCAGGTTGCATTCCCACCAACAGTGTAATAGGATTCCCTTTCTCCACATCCTCACCAATACTTGTTTATTCCTGTCTTGTTAATTTTTCCATTCTAACTGGTTTAAGGTGGTATCTCATTGTGGTTTTGATTTGTATTTCCCTGATGGCTAGTGATGTTGAACATTTTTTCATTTATGTCTTCTTTGGAGAAATGTCTGTTCATGTCTTCTGCCCATTTATTGACTGGATTATTTGTTTTTTGGGTGTTGAGTTTGAGAAGTTCTTTATAGATCTTGAATATCAGCCGTTTATCTGAAATGTCATTTGCAAATATCTTCTCCCATTCCGTGGGTTGCCTCTTAGTTTTGTTGACTGTTTCCTTTGCTGTGCAAAAGCTTTTTATCTTGATGAAGTCCCAAAAGTTCATTTTTGCTTTTGTTTCCCTTGCCTTTAGAGATATGTCTTGAAAGAAGTCACTGTGGCCAATGTCGAAGAGGTTACTGCCTATGTTCTCCTTTAGGATTTTGCTGGATTCCTGTCTCACATTTAGGTCTTTCCGCCATTTTGTGTTTATCTTTGTGTATGGTGTAAGAGAATGGTCCAGCTTCATTCTTCTGTATGTGGCTGTCCAATTTTCCCAGCACCAATTATTGAAGAGACTGTCTTTTTTCCATTGGATATTCTTTTCTGCTTTGTCAAAGATTAGTTGACCATAGAGTTGGGGGTCCATTTCTGGGCTCTCTATTCTATTCCATTGATCTATGTATCTGTTTTTGTGCCAATACCATGCTGTCTTGATGATCACAGCTTTGCAATGTAGCGTGAAGTCAGGCATTGTGATGCCCCCAGCTTTGGTTTTCTTTTTCAACAATCCCCTGGCAATTCAAGGTCTTTTCTGTTTCCATACAAATTTTAGGATTGTTTGTTCCAGCTCTGTGAAAAATGTCAATGGTATTTTCATAGGAATTGCTTTGAAAGTGTAGATTGCTCTGGGCAGCTTAGACATTTTCACAATGTTTATTCTTCCAATCCATGAGCATGGAATGTTTTTCAATCTCTTTGTGTCTTCATAAGTGTTTTGCAGTTTCTAGAGTATAGATCCTTTGCCTCTTTGGTTAGATTTATTCCTAGGTATCTGATGGTTTTTGGTGCTATTTTAAATGGAATCGGTTCCTTAATTTCTCTTTCTTCAGTGACATTGTTAGTGTATAGATATGCAACTGATTTCTGTGCATTGATTTTGTATCCTGCCACATTGCTGAACTGCTGTATGAGTTCTAGTAATTTGGGAGTGGAGTCTTTTGGGTTTTCCACATAAAGTATCATGTCATCTGTGAAGAAAGAGTTTGACTTCTTCTTTGCCAATTTGAATGCCTTTTATTTCTTTTTGTTGTCTGATTGCTGAGGCTAGGACTTTTAGCACTATGTTGAACAAAAGTGGTGGGAGTGGGCATCCTTGTCGTGTTCCTGACCTTAAGGGAAAAGCTCTCAGTTTTTCCCCATTGAGAATGATATTCACTGTGGGCTTTTCATACATGGCTTTTAAGATATTGAGGGCTTTTTCCTCTATCCCTATATTTTGAAGAGTTTTAATCAGGAAAGGATGTTGTATTTTGTCAAATGCATTTTCTGCATCTATTGAGAAGATCATATGATTCTTGTCTCTTCTTTTCTTAATGTGATCTGTCACATTAATTGATTTGCAAATGTTGAACCACTCTTGCATTCCATGAATAAATCCCACTTGGTCGTGGTGAATAATCCTTTTAATGTACTGCTGGATCCTATTGGCTAGGATCTTGTTGAGTATTTTTGCATCCATGTTCATCAGGGATACTGGTCTGTAATTCTCCTTTTTGATGGGGTCTTTGTCTGGTTTTGGGATCAGGGTAATGCTGGCCTCATAGAATGAGTTTGGATGTTTTCCTTCCATTTCTATTTTTTGGAACAGCCTCAGTAGAATAGGTATGATTTCCTCTTTAAATGTTTGGTAGAATTCCCCTGTGAAGCCATCTGGCCCTGGACTCTTGTTTTTTTTGGAGGATTTTGATTACTCTTTCACAGGCTATTGGTCTGTTCAGATTGTCTATTTCTTCCTGTTTCAGCCCTGGTAATTTATAAGTGTCCAGGAATGCATCCATTTCTTCCAGATTACCTAGTTTGTTGGCATATAGCTGCTGATAATAAGTTCTAATAATTGTCTCTATTTCCTTGGTATTGGTTGTGATTTCTCCCCTTTCATTCATGATTTTATTAATTTGGGTCCTTTCTCTTTTCTTTTGGATAAGTCTGGCCAGAGGTTTATCAATCTTACTAATTCTTTCAGAGAACCAGCTTCTAGTTTCATTGATCTGTTCTACTGTTCTTCTAGTTTCTATTTCATTGATTTCTGCTCTAATCTTTATAATTTCTCTTCTCCTGCTTGGTTTAGGCTTTATTTGCTGTTCTTTCTCTAGATCCTTTAGGTGTAAGGTTAGCTTGTACATTTGGGATTTTTCTAACTTTCTGAGAGAGGCTTGGATGGATGGCTATGTACTTCCCTCTAAGGATTGCCTTTGCAGTATCCCTTAGGTTCTGAACTGATGTGTTTTCACTTTCATTTGTTTGCATGAACTGTTATTATATGCTAATTATATCTTAAGGATACATATATATGTTACGTAACTGGAGAAGTAGTGAAGGGGAGAATGGCCCCAGAAGAAGTCAGAGAGGTGGCAGGGGCTGGATCACATAGAAACTTAAAGACCATGGGGAGGAATTTGGACTTCATTTCAAGTACCATGGGGAACCATTGGAAGATTTTAAGTGTGTGTATGTGTGTTGGGGGTGGGGATGATTTGATTGGATTAATATTTTAGAAGGGTCATTCTGGGACACCTGGGTGGCTCAGTCAGTTAAGTATCTGCCTTCAGCTCAGGTCATGATCCCGGGGTCCTGAGATCGAGCTCCACATTGGGCTCCCTGCTCAGGGGGGAATCTGCTTCTCCCTCTGCCTCTCCCCCTGCTTGTGCTCTCTCACTCTCTCTCAAATAAATACATAAAATCTTTTTTAAAAAAAAGAATGATCATTCCAACTGATACATGAAGAATGAATTCTAGATGGGCAGCAAAAAGCCTGGTAAAAAAGGCTTTGCAATAGTCCTGGCAAGAGAAAATAATGGTTTGAACTAAGGTGGCAGGTGGGGAAATGAAGAGAAAGACATAGAGAAATATAAAATCTTACTAATATGAATGGCTTTTTGGATTTCTAAAATTTTAAGGATGTACAGTTTGGAGTACTCTTCAAAAAGCACTGTTATAGTCTGAGCCTCAGCTTACCTGACACATCAGTTGCATTGTCCTATAGTCCATCTTACTAGCCTGTTTTCTAGTTGCTCTACATTGGGTACTCATGTATTAACACTGGGTTAAAGCACCCAGGCCTTACTTTTCTCTTTATGCCTACCCTGTCCTCCCTCCCAAAGAGGCTATATACAATTTGAATCTGATCCTGGGGGGGTGAAGGGAGAGAATAAAGATAGGAACTTTAAAAAGAATCTGTTTAACCATGATGCTGGGATCAGAGGGTGCCCTGAGATGTTTTACAGACTACTTACTACCATACTCAATAAATTTTGGTGTTACTCTGGGTTTTTGGGGTTTTTTTTCTTTTCTTTTCTTTTCTTTTCTTTTCTTTTCTTTATGAAAGGTATCTCTACTTAGGGATTCTTGTTGTGAAGGATAGATACCAGGGTAACACAGAACTTGCCTATAATTATTCAGGAGGATTCTGGGGCACCTGGGTGGCTCAGTCGTTAAGCGTCTGCCTTCGGCTCAGGTCATGATCCCAGGGTCCTGGGATCGAGCCCCGCATCGGGCTCTCTGCTCCACAGGAAGCCTGCTTCTCCCTCTCCCACTCCCCCTGCTTGTGTTCCCTCTCTCGCTGTGTCTCTCTCTGTCAAATAAATAAATAAAATCTTTAAAAAAAAAATTATTCAGGAGGATTCTGACAAGAGAAAAACAGAAAATCTATTCATATATGAATTAACTAATTCATTTAGCTTTCCCATTCATTCTTTCAATCAACATTTAGTGGTATATGTTGAAAGCAGAGAAATGAAATAAAAAGTAAGAGATTGTGGCTGAGTATTTTTTCAGCTACCCCTGATTTATTCAGTAAACACTTTCTTTACTCATCCTAAGTAAAGCTTCTTTTTCTTTCAGAGCTAAAAGAACCCACATTTGCATCAAAGAAAGCATAGACTTTCTTCAAAGACATGATCTTGAATCACTACAAGGTGTCTAGCTACAACAATAGGTTTTAACAGCTGCAGCAAAAGATCTACTTAACCCAGCTATTTATATACAGATAGTTCTTTAATAGCACTGAAAAAAACCCTCTGAAATTATTTGGTGAGCAGGTAAATGTTGAAGTAATGGTACACTAATTCCAGCTGATAAAGAACCTGTCACCACTTCCATTCCCTGAATCCACTCCTCCCCCATTCTAGTGATCACAACCTCCTTTAACCCTAAATCCACTTATAAAACAAAAGAAGAGAGAAAAGCAACAACAAGTATCTAATAATAGTGAGCTCTGTGATTGAAAAATTTGTAATGAGTAATTGAAGAATAATGAAGCTCTTGTTTCCATGGCCAACACTGTTGAACTACAGGATTCGTATTTGAGGATCTTACTGCAAGGCAAAAAATGGAGGGAAACATGAGAAATCTGGCATTTATCCAGAATTTCACCAAAGGTCAGGAACAACCTAGGTCTTATATATGTTTTTCCATGCTTCCTCTTTTCAGTCTTTGGCAATCCTATGACATAGGGGTTATTATCTGCATTTTTTTACTAGTGAAACTGAAACTTGAAGGTTCCATAAGACTGGAGACTTGCATTCAAAACAATATGGTTCACCCATTACCTCACCAGCTGTTCCTAGCTCTAAACATCAGAGTGCCCAAGGCTTAGTTCTTGACTGTCTTCTCTCTTTCTCTAAATTGCAATCACCCTGTAAAGTTTATTGTCTTATACATGCTGAGGACTTCAAAGTTTGTATCTCTAATCTGGCTCTCTCTCTACTTTTGGTATTCAGTTGCCTACCTGGCATTTCTACTTGAATGTCTAATAGGTATCTCAACATTTTACATGTCCAGAACTAGACTCCTAATTCTCACAAGTCCCTAAAACCTGTCCCTCCTACAGTTTTTCCCATCTCAGTTAATGACAACTCCATTCTTTTCACTTGCTCATAACATCCTTGGAACTTCTTTTTCTTTCAACCTCCTCATCTAATACATTAGCAAACCTTGTATTTCCATCTTCATAATATAACAAAATCTAACCACTTCTCAGAAGCTGCACAATTAATATCCTAGACCAAGCCACAAGTTTCTCCCACCTGGATTATGGTAATAGCCTTTTAACTGGTCTCCTGCTTCCACCTTCTCTTTCCTATAGTCTGTTCTCAATTGAGTAGCCAGAGTGATTGTTTGAAAACAGATTTCCCCTCTTTCCGCAAATGTCTCCAAGGTTTTTCATCTCATATATCAATGAAAACCAAAGTCCTTATAAAGTAGTACAATGTTTACGTAGGCTGGCCCTACTACCTTGCTGACCTCTCTCTTGCCACTCTTTCCTTTGCCCACTTTTCTCTAGTCACACTGGCCTTGTTGTCTCTTAAACATACCAAAGATATTTATGCCCCAAGGACTTTGTACCTGCTATTTCTTCTGTTTAGAATACTCCTCTGTCTGGTAGCCATATGGTTTAATCTCACTTCATATAGTTTTCTACTGAAATATTACTTTATCAAAGATTCTTTCCTTGACCACCATAAAGTAACAAGTTCCTCCCAACACCCCCATCCTTCTTATCTTATTTTTCTCTATTGCATTTATACTAGACATAACTATATATTGACTTGTTTTCTTTCTCTCTTACCACTAAAGAATAAGCTCCATGAGAATGAGGACTTTGTTTTATTCTTACTGAACGCCTAGCACATAATTGTGTCTGGCATGTATTAGGTTAAACCATATGAAACCATAATTTTTCATAGTTCAATTAGGGTTAAATATTGATATTCTCATAGTGTAATTTAAACATTAGGTTCTCAATAAAGACTTGTTTAATTGATGAATGGATTAAACCTATGATGGCCTAAATCCAAAGCTCATCTTCTGCCTAGTATAAAATTCTTCTTCTCTGTTACTGAGGTTGCTTTATGACAAAATATTTCCTATTTTTCAGAAGTTCTTTTCCTTATTCAAAGTCATGACGTTTGACACATTAGTTATAAGCATTTGTATAGCTAGAAAAAAATAATAGAGGTATTTTTATGCTTGATAATTGTTGACCTACCAACAGATATGGTTTGTTCTTTGTCTCTTAAGAAAAGCCAGACTGGATGAGTCAGGTCTGAACTCCAAGCAGTGCCCCTGAATCCATCTGCTTGGGCTAATCTCATGGCCTTCATGTGAGCCCATAATTGGCCATGGCAAAGAACTCCTCTACTATCAGTTTATGACTCAGATTTTCCTCATGTAGTAACTTTGAAAATGCACAAACAAAAAAGTTATTCTTTAAAATGAGATAGTTAATTTTCAGTTACACTTTGACTTAGAATGGATTTGCCTTCGGTTCCATAAAAATCTAGCATGCAGTATGTGATAGGGTGAATAATGCTAGCTGATATAACAGATAAACTCTTGAATCTCAAGGGATCAGCACTAGAAATATTTACTTTTCATTCATGTTGCAGTACAGTGCAGGCTGCTTGATTTGCTCTCCTCTCATTCTGTATTCAGGGATGCAGACACTGTCCATTTTGGGGTCCTACATTCCCCTAGGTCCTTAGAATCCTCTCCATTCATTTAGTAGATGAAAGAAGAGAGCAAGGATCCTCTGTGGGAGGTGGTATTTCTGGGCCAATGTATTAGTCTGGATTCTCCAGAAAAAATAGAACCAATAGGATGAAGGTATGTATATATATATATATATATATATATATATATATATATATATGAGAGAGAGGATAGCATAGGAGAAAGGAGAGGATGTACAAAGAGATTCATTATAAGGAATTGGTTCTTGAGATTATGGAGGCTAACAAGTTCCCAAGGTCTGCAGTTGGCAACTATATATTGGAGAGCCAATGTATAGTTCCCTTCTGAAAGCAGGAAGGCTTGAGACCCAGGAAGAGCTGATATTTCAGTTGAGTCCAAAGGCAAGAAAAAAAAACCAGTGTGCCAACTCAAGGCAGTCAGGTCCCAGGAGTTCCCTCTTACTTAGCCTTTTTGTTCTATTCAGTCCTTCAACTGTTTGGATGAGGCTCACCACATTAGGGTAAGTAGATTGCATGTAGATTGTATCTCAATAGTCTTTTTTCTTATTATAGAGCTAATCTAGTTCACTTAACTTATCTTGCTGATAAAACCTTTGAGATTACCTCTTAAACTATCAGTTAGCCAGTCGCCTAGACAGCAAGTCAGTCAATAGATATCGATTGAGGGCCTACACTATTTCAAGAACCTGCTGGGGCTGGAAATAGAAATACAAATAAAGCCACAGTCTCTGTCTTCAAGACGTTCACAATCTAGTAAAGGAGTCAGATTTGTTTGAAGCACAATGTGCTACATTTTAGATGCTATAATTTAGGTTAATATAAGGTAATATAAAGCAGGAGAAAAGCTGATAATACATAAGTATTTTTTAATATTTAGGACAATTGCACATTCCACAACTGGTAGAACTTTTTACTTCCTTAATTTCAAGACAGCTTACACTTTCCACATTTGTGTTTAAGTCAAAGTATTTCTATTTCTCCATTTATTTCATTAATTTATGTATTAATTCAACAAATATATGCCAGTTAAGTTGTTAGGTATTCTGAGATGGTCACATACACAGAGGATTATAGCCCATCACATGAAGTCCATATTTAAGTCTCAAAGACTTCTTAATGGAGTGGTACCTCTCCTTGGACTTGAAGGGTAAGTAATAATCAAATAAAGGAGTAAAGGGCAGAAGAGGGTGCACAAAACTATAAGGAAACAAACTATATTTGGAAAACTTCCTTCTTTCTATGCCTCTTTCCATATTAGTTAAGATACACAGTAGCTGTGGGAACAGATATACCCCCCAAATTTTAGTGGCTTAACATAACCACAATTTTTTTCTTGCTCATGTAAAGTCCAAATAATAGTGCCTAGATGCAGGGCTTTATTCAGAGACTTTGCAATATTCAACATATAGCTGCCAAGGTCACCCTGGGTGTTGATATCCATTCAATAGATAGGAAAAAAGAATGGAGGTTTACCTGGACCATGTCTGGATATAGTCTGCATCACTTCTGCCTGCCTACTCTTGGCCATATCTCAATTGCTTGGTCCCATCTAAATGCATAGGGGCTGGGTAAATGTAAATTCTGGATAGGAAGCTGCTTCCTAGCAAGATAACCACTCTATTCCGTGGAAGAAAATAGAAATCTTTGGAGGACAGCTTGATTTTTGACATTCTCACTTGAATAGTTTTATCTTTTACGTCACAAAGTGTGCAGTTACATCAATGGGTTATTATTACTCTCTTCAGTATGCTTGAGGATCAAATGAATTTGTTGAGAATGACCCACAAAGCATGTTTAGGCTATCTCTTGAGTAAAAAAGACAAATATCCACTGTGCAGGCTACTGGATGAGACCTGTTTGGAAGTAGTTTCTAGGGAAAAACTTCACAATGGTATATTCCATTCCATAAAATTTGTACAGTGTTACAGTGATCCAGAACTCACTTCTTTATCCATCTGAGTTCATATAAGACCCAGCACCAGTAAGTGACAAGCCAATTTTAAGTCTCTTAGTGTCATGAACTAGATCTTGCTTGTCTATGGTCCAGTTATGCTTTGCAAGCAAGCTTTTGAACAACACTGAGAACTCAAAGATCTTCTGTATAACCTGATGACTTCAAAAGTAAAGGGAAGAAACTCATTACTAAGCCATAAGTGAATCTTTGGTTCTATCTCCCATGTTCAATGTATGCATGTAGCATTAGACACAACCCCATTTTATTACCTTATATTTCTCTCCAATAAACAATATTTTTAAAATTTCTTCAGGCTTTTTTCTGCTGGTAAAATTAGTATTTCCTTGGATTCTCAGCTGCCATTTTGTTCAGTGGCATCAAAATTGCTTTAATGCAATTCTTATGTGGTCTGTCGAAGAATCCAGTGATTCTGGTTTTGTTTTTGCTTTTGTGTTTAAGTCTTATCAGAGGAAGGGTAAGTAGGAGTGAACTTTCTTTCATTGGGTGTTCTTGTGGGAAATAAACAGAATCCAATTTCAAATAAGACTTCGTCATTTACCAAGAACCACATGACAGTTAGGAACGAATGAGAGGACGTGCTCAGACAGAGCCTGGAGATCATCACACCCCTATTTCTTAACACACCAAAATTATAGGTTCTTTTTTTATATATGAATATATCTCAAGACCCCTCCCAAGAATTGCCTGTGGTCATCAAGGGAGGAAGGTCTTCATGACAGGATGGGGAGAAGGGACCTAATAATATTCATCAGGGGAGGGGAATAGACATAAGCTAACCAACTTCAAAAAGGAATCATAGTGTTTATCAATAAAACATGAAAGAATTGTAAAGAGATCACATAACTGATAAGAGAAGTAAAGCATTCAAGAACTGTAAAATGGTCTCAGTATTTGTTGAGACTTCAACTTTATTTCTCTAATTACAGATATGTAGCACAATCTTATCAGGCATTATTTGATGTTTTATAAATGTCTAATTCAATCATCAGAGCAACCCTATGAAGTAAGTATTATTATCCTCATGTTAAAGATGGTGTATCAGTTTGCTAGGGCTACCATAACAAAATACTACAGACTGGGTGCCTTAAACAACAGAATTAGTTTTCTCACGGTTCTGGAAGCAGAAGTCCAAGATCAAGATGCTGGCAGGGTTGCTTTCTTCTAAGGCCTCTATGGTTGACATAGAGATGCAGATGGCAACCCTCTTACTGTCTCTTCATCTGGTCATCCCTGTGTGTATGTGTGCCCGTGGTGTCACTTAGTGTGTCCCAGTTTCCTTTTCTTATAAGAGCAGCAATCAGATTGGATTAATCTAAATCATATTAGATCCTAATAGCTTCATTTTTATGCAATCACCTTTATAAAGGTCCTAACTCCAAATATAGTCAACAGGACTTAGGTACTGGGAGTTAGGGCTTCAACATACAAATTTGCGGGGAATAGGGGTGCCTGGGTGGCTCAGTGGTTAAGCATCTGCCTTCGGCTCAGGTCATGATCTCAGGGTCCTGAGATCGGCTGTGTCCTGCTCCCTGCTTAGCAGGGAGTCTGCTTCTCCCTCTGCCTCTCTCTCTCTCTCAAATAAATAAATAAATAATCTTAAAAAAAACCCTCTGAATTTGGGGGAAATATAACTCAGCCCATAACTGATAAGGAAACTGAAGTTCAGATAAATTAATTTTCTTACCTATGGATAATAACTTATAAATGGCAGAACTGAGATTCCAGCTCAAGTACATCTGTTCTTCAGGCCTCTTTCCACTCTACTGCTCACAGTCCAGCACATTATATCCAGTATGGAGATAAGTGATTTAATGCCCCAAACCTCCTAATGACATTAAATATTCACTCTGAGCTTCTCTAAACTTCATCTTTTGTCTACCAAGTAAGGACCCACTGTGATCTAATGGGGCAAGCATGCTACATAATTATGGCATAGAGAGCAGGCATTATTTTTAAAGATTTTATTTATTTATTTATTTATTTATTTGAGAGAGAGAGAGAACAGGGGGAGGAACAGAGGGAGAGGGACAAGTAGACTCCACACTGAGTGTGGAACTGGATGCAGGGCTTGATCATGGGGCTTAATCTCACGACCCTGAGATCATGACCTGAGCCGAAATCAAGAGTCGGTGGCTTAACTGACGGAGCCACCCAGGCGCCCTGAGAGAGCAAGCATTATTTGTATTCTTGTTTTGGATCCAGGACAGATTAATCTCTTTAAAAGTGTACTTCTTAATAAACTGGTTCTAGCACTCGAGAAAGCATCATCAAATTCATTGTCATTTTTAAAATGTGTTATTGACATAGGATTCAATGTCACCCAAAATGATTTCTTTTCTTGTCATGAAAAATTGAAATTAAAGATGAATTTAGCAAGTTAGCCATGCCAGCCTGTGACAGATTGTATTTTATTTTATTTTATTTTATTTTATTTTATTTTATTTTATTTTATTGTGACAGATTGTATTTTAGATGACCACAATGAATCTTTTCATCTATATACTCTTCTCACAATGTGATATTGACATTTCTCCCATCAAGAGATGGGATTTATATTTCATATATTTGAATATGGTATGGCTGTTGCTGATAGCAGAGGTGACTCTAAGTGACCTCCAAGGCTAGGCCATAAGATGCAGTGTAAATTCTTCCTGGTTCCTTGGGAGGCTCACTCTTAGGACCCAGCCACCATGCTGTGAGGAAGCCAAAAAAACCATGTGGACAAGTCACATGTAGTATTCTAGCTGACAGCCCAAGTGAATTTCCAGTTGGACGCCAGCATCACCACTAGACATGAGAGTGAAAAAAACTTCTGAAATGACTCTAGTCCTACCCACTGTCCTACAGGACTTTAAAGATATTATTTCATATACCGTACATAACTAGAAAAGTTTTTAGTACCTGGAAATATGGTGCTATCATCACAAAATCCTAAAATAATAGCATTAGCCTTTGAACTAACTAGCAAGCAGAAACTGGAAGAGTATTGAAAAACGTGAAAGTCTGAAGGGCTTCTGGAAAAATGACTGAAAGTCTAAAAGGACAAGTGTTAGCAGAAGTCTGAAACACCTTGATAGGCTGTCGATGGGAGTTTAAGGGAAAGTAAAAGAAATGTGATTGTAAGCTGGCAGAAAGGAGACCTTTGTAATATAGTGGAAGAATAACACTGTTGCCTGCAGTAACATGAAAACCAGTAAGTGTACCCGATGATGATTTTACTAAGATTTCCAGATAGAATATTAAAAGTGTCACCAGGCTTCTTATTGCTATCTATGATAAAATGCAGAAGGACAGAGATAAGTGAAAGAATGAACTGTTAAATATAAAGGAGGCAGAACTTTCTATGGTAAAAAATAAAACTGGTTTTCATTCTCAGTCTCTCCAGATGTCAAATGAATCTAAATTTAATAAATGGCTTCTGGGAAGAGTTCAAATCCAGAGCACAATTAAGGTAGTATAGGAAGGATGAATCCCAGGGTGTGATTATAAAACCCTTTATTAAGTCCTCCAATAGATCAAAGACAGTGCCTCATAGAAATTTTCAGACAAGAGGCCAGGATCTCAAGGGCATGCCTTGAGGCTCCTCCCCACTAAATAGTAGTACTTCTGAGAATCTTAAGGGCATCACAGGGAGTCGCACAGCAGCCTCACAGGGAAGAGAAGAGAAAGGCTATTTCGAAGAGATTTGTGGATATGGATTTTATCTAATGGTGTGGGTTGCAAATTGGTAAATGCAAACTCCACAATTTTTTGAGATAATTATTCTGGTGGAAGCATCACTACTTTGAACTAAATAAAAGAGAGAGAATACAAATGTAAGGGACCTTTGGGCCCCTAAGCTTTTATGGACTTAGTCATAAAAAAGTCATAAGAGGTTTTTTTATGTGAAAAGAAGCATCATTCAGAGGGAGGTGCCAGACCCCAGAGAGCAGAACCAAGAGCAACAGTGAATAAGTCCAATGCAGTAAGACTGAGCCCTAATAAAGAAATTGGCAACCTCTATCTGGCTGAATTTTCCATGGACCAGAAACTGCTATGCACCTTCCATTTTCCCTCTTTTTGAATGTAAGTGTCGATAGTGGTTATCCTACACCTGTGTAAAGATAAACATTTTCATAGGATATTAAGACAGCAAAAAGTACTTAATTAAGACTGAGAAAGGGGAAACAAAGTCAAGTTTAATGAAGTTGGTGACCCATGAACTAAGTCATAAGTATGAGAGGAGTTACCCAGGTGGAGTAGAAGGGAGCAAACCAAGGGCATTCCAGCCCAGGAGACAGGTGAATTAAAGGCAGAGAGGCAATAAATAGTGTAATGGGGGAAAGTGGTGGATATTATGCCAGAGGAGTAAGCAGGTTTGAAATGACAGCAGGTCTTTAGATCAGAATATTCAAAACTCATTTGAGGACACATTTATTGTTTTGTCCATGTCTGTAAATGGATTTGTACTTTTTCTTTTTTTTTCTCTCATCTTTAGTAATAATATCTGTGAAGTCATGAGCTTGATATACTATTTAATTGGTTTGTTGGAATTCACATTAAAATAAATTTTTTAAAAATATTAAATTTAAGTGTTCTTTTATGAACTACTTAAAATGATACCACATACCACTCACTCTATGTTTTGGGGACACTCATCTGGATAATGAGGAATCACCAAAGAGCTTTGAGTAGTGGAGTGATAGGATTAGATTTGCATTATAGAGAACAACCCAGCAATAGTGCAGAAAATGGATTTAAAGATGAGGCCGATGTCAAGGAGATCAGTTAGGGAACTTCTGCAGTTACTCAGGCAAGATAGTATAAGGGTCTGAATTAGGACATCCAAAGTAGGTGTTATTTCAAGTACTTGTCAGATACCGTATGAATCTAGGTACTAGGAATTCAACAGTTGACGTGGTTGACAAAGTCTCTGCCCCCATAAAGCTTGTATTCTAGTCAAGGGAGTGGGAGGAGACAATTAGCAAGAAAACAAAGGTAAGTAATCTCAAGGAAACAAAACAGGAAGATGATGCATTGGAGAGTAGCTGACTGGAGGAGGTAGGGGGCATTGAGGGAGGGTAGGATAAGGGCTGGGGAGTTTGGTTATTTTAAATTAGAGACCAGAATTGGCCTTTCTGAGGAGGTGACATTTGGGCTGAGATCTTAATAATGCAAAGGAGCCAACCATGAGTAGGAGAGAGTGAGACTATTGGACTTTACAAATATTTAGGAGATAAAGTCAGATAGGCTATGATACCAACTAGGTAAGAGAGAAGGAGGAGTCAAGGATTACCTAATTTTAAAGTTATATTATTTATCAGAACTCTGTTGATTGACATATTTGGGGCTTTTTCTAAGTTCTATATTGCTTTACCTTACTTTCACTCCAATTCTCCATTAATCAACTTGATAATCTGTTACATATTGGAATATTGAAGCTATCTTTTTTAAAAATTTTGCTATTCATCACACTCCGGTTTAATGCCAAAAATTCTTATTGGAAATGTGGTCATATTTTTATCTCACATGAAACAATGGCTCATTCGGTTATCAAGTTCACCCTGGTATCAACCGTAAAAAATATGCTTTTAAAAACCACAAACAAAGCTTTTGAATTAGTGAATTTAAATGAAAACTTTTGACCAAAAACAAATCTGCAAATTTCATTCCAAATAAATTAATAAAATCCCCAAGGTTTTGTTTAATGCAATTTTATGCTAAATATATTCAATATTATGTTGGAGTGATGGCTTTCTTTAGCAGTGTTGGAGCCTGCATACAAAAAGCATTTAATTATGAATGCTGTAATTTACTCAATTGATGCCTCTCTTTTATCTGTAAACCATAGATAATTTTCCCTAAACAAATGCAACCATGAAAATAATATTTAAACAGGAAAATAAAAATGTATTTGCTTGTTATAAACCAAACACTGTATAGTCAAAATTAACTGCCCTAGTGGCAAATAAACATCTTGTAAGTTCAAATTGCAAAGGTATCATCTGTTCATTTAGGAGCTATTTCCCAGATAAGAATTAGAGGATGTGTTTTTATAAATAACTTGGGGATTTTATTTTCAATGTGAAGCTGATTTTAAAGTCATATTAAAATTCTACTCATCTGTGTATTTTTAATACTTTTCAGCAAGCCTTTACATAACAACCAATGGTACCTGATTTTATGCACCATAAATTAATAATGAGTATAAATTTCATTTTCCTCCCCAAGCTAGGTTTTATTCCAAAGACAGAGCTCATTGTCTCAAAAGGAGCTCCCCAATGGAAAAGACAATTAAAGTGGAGAAAATTTGAAAATTTCAATCCTCCCTTCTTTTTGTCTTGAATTAATCCAAACCCTTGACTCTCATAATTGTTGAAGTTTGCACTTCTGAATTTTTCTACTAGTTATATCAGCTATAGCATAAAACTGGAAACTTTTTTTTTTACTTAGAATAAAAAAATGGATGTTTTTCTATTACATTTCTCACTTTATACCACTACTATATTGGCCATTTTATGACCGTTATCTTTGCCTCCACCTCTTCAAAGGTCTGCATCAGGCATTGATACCAATAGGTCACACACCATGAGGGGGCAAACTCTGTGTAATGGCCATCACAAAAGAGGCCAAGGTGGCACAGACAAAGCAGCTAAACCAATTGCTTGCCTTAAACATGAAAAGAACTGAAAATGAATGTGGTTTGACTTTCACTCAACCAAGATTCCCATTTCTGCCCACAATAAAGAAAACAAGATATATCTCAGGATAAGCAACTGCTTAAGAACTCAGGGCTTCCTGGCCCTCTTGTCAAAGCTCAAAACACTTACCTAGTGGTTCTGCTCTGAATTCTAATAACGTTCAGAAAAACTAGTTACTTTTGATATGACATCTACTGAGATTGCTGTCTATAGAAATTCTCCAACAGTTGCCTTAGAATATACACCTTTCTAGTTCTTAAGTGAAAGATTTACATAGGCAGGTTTCAAAAGCAAGTCAAGAGTTATTTTCGTATCTCTATAGCTATTATTGTTCAAGCTTATTGAGCTATACTGTATTAATAAATTTGGAATATAATACCAGGAAGTTAACTGGAAATGAGAGAGAGACCTCAAAACTTAGAGTAAAAGAACCTGGGATTGAGTCCCATTACTGCTGTTCCTTTGGTTAGATTACTTACACCTCATGGGGTGGCTGGGTGGCTCAGTCGGTTAAGTATCTGCCTTTGGCTCAGGTCATGATCCCGGGATCCTGGGATTGAGCTCCATGTTGGGCTCCTTGCTCAGCAGGGAGCCTGCTTCTCCCTCTCCCTCTGCCTGCTGCTCCCCCTGCTTGTACACTCTCCCTCTCTCTCTCTGTCAAATAAATAAAATCTTTTAAAGAGAAAAAAAGATTACTTACACCCACAAACATTTCAACCTACCATTGCACGGTATTTTCCACCTTTTCCTCCAGGTACTTTCCCAGCAATACAAGGAGAATTATTCAGTTTTCCCATGCCATCTCGACTTTCTCTGTATCTTTGCTTATGCATGTTTCCTCTGCTTTGCAATATCTATCACTCGTTTCTACATATCTAAGTTCTACCCATTCTCCAAGTCTCAAATCTTTTCTCAAAAATAATTTATTTCTTCTTCCCTCAAATCCCACAATATTTCTTTAATAGTACATATGTTATAATATATCTGGTTACATGTTTCCTGACTAAAATCTTTTCAGTGGAATGGACCTTATTTGATTATTTTTTTAATCACAAAGTATCTTTAGTGCCTTGCTGTGATATACGTATTTGTTGAAAGATTGAATGAATGAATGAATGAATGGTTGAAGAAATCTTTATTTTCTTATTGGTAAAATGGGAGAAATAGTACCTACCTCACAGATTATCCTGAATATTATACTTATTTAGACACTGTAAATTAATATCTTCTTTAAACAATAATGTGCTACAAAAATGTAAGATATTTTAATACTATCTTATAAAAGGAACTAAAGTAGAACTAACTTATCCTAACACAGAGTCAATAGAGGAAATAAATATTAGGAATAAAATTATTCCTCTGTGTCATGAGTGGGACTTTGGTAAATATCCCTTTGATCATCATGACTATGGGAAGGTGCATTGTATGGAAAATTCACTGCTTGGTCAATTGAAAGCAGCTTTTCTCCCTCTGAATCCATTCATATCAAACTGGTCTGGATAGTAAGGTTGACACTTGTCCTTACTAGTGATGTACATATCTAAATGTCACTAATTTGAAGACGAAGTTCTCTGTTTTAAATTTGCCACTGTGAAGCGACAGATATCCTCATAGGTGTGCTCAAAATGTCTATTTGTTTCAAATAGTCTGATGACAAAAGTTCTAGTGGCTTTGAGTAAATCTATCAACGGTAGCAGTAACAAAGTCAGGAGGGCAGGAGAGTTTAGTCGTAGGCTGGCAATTCCCCAAGTCTTTTTTCAGGGGCTATTGCTCAGCAACCTAGCAAATATCAGAAACATAGCACCTGGCACAGCAGCATGCAACAGATTATGCAATAAATATTCAGAATGAATGGAACGTAGAAGTCAGGACTCATATCACTTTGGGGATTCTAATCAAAATAGAAAATAAGCAAAAGATTAAAATTACAGCAGATTATGTGTTTCTGCCTATTAACTACTAACCACATGATTCTGAACTTGGTAGTGGTGTAGAAGATAAATAATAAAACATCTCACTGTGTGATAAATGATAATATAAAGAAGCTTCCTAAAAATGTAGTACTCTTTACACTGCCCATGCCATTTGATTAGTCTCCAGGCTAAGAAAACAGTGTAGCATAGCCCATAAGAGCACAGACTCTAAAGTCAGACCAGGGCCTAAAAATGGATAATTTTACTGATTGGTTGTATAAGTTGAACAAGTAATTTAACCTCCCTAGGCTTACCTATTAACTGTAAAGTGGAAATCATAATAGCGTAGATCTCATAAGGTTGTCACCAGGCTTAAATAAGGTAGTGGATATGAAGCACTTAATATAACACTTGGTCCATAATAAAGATCCAACGTTAGCTAACATCACTTTCTGCATATCGGTGACCCTTACAAAGTACTCTACCCATTCGTCTCGTATAGATCATTGAAATCATCTAAGCCTGTTTCTTTATCTGTAAAATAAGAATAATAAACCCACACCAGAGGAATGTTTTGGGGATTAAATGAGATGATACATTTGAGTGAGCACTGTAGAATTATATGAAAAAGTGAGATATCAAGAGGGATACAGGGGACTTCTTTGAAAAGTGGGAGCTTAAATGCACTTTTCTGGTTCACTTCCTTTCATATCCCCTCAGAAATGACCAACAGATATAAAAATAAGAAGGAATAAACCTATATCAGCAAGGGAAACTGGTAATGGGTGACATCTACATGTCAGTACTTCAAGAGTTTCTCAAGATAGAAGGCAAAGTGAACAAGATTGAAGACATATAATATATACATGCTTCCTCATATGTGAAGAAACAACTCACTAAGGTAGTAAAAGGAGAAGACTTATGAAATTAAGGGTAAGAATAAAAAACATACATGAGGAGGTATCACTGGATCCTACCAAGTGTCCCTGGGAGCCCACTAACTGCCAAA
Organism: Phoca vitulina; assembly: GCF_004348235.1. NCBI lineage: Eukaryota > Metazoa > Chordata > Mammalia > Carnivora > Phocidae > Phoca > Phoca vitulina. Next base: position 13,156,386 of record NW_022589722.1, on the reverse strand, counting down.
AATCAACAAGCAAGGATCAGATGACAGGCTCACTCCAGACTTACACTTAGGGGAGACATTGTCACAGTTGGTTCCTAATGAGGACAACTGTGACAGGTAAAGAACGAGGACACTGCCCCAGTTAATTCCTGGCTGCTAACCTCAAATACAGAAAAGAAACACTGGAACAAAGAGAAACTCCCTGGTTTGACTCCTATTAATTCTAATTCTCTCCTAACTCATGATCTGTAGACCAATGGTTCTTAATTCTTAATGTGCATCAGAATCACATGGAGGGTTTGTTAAAACAGACTGGTAAGCCCCACCCCCAAGATGTTTTAGAACAGAGCCTGAGAATTTGAATTTCTAATAAGTTACCAAGAGATGTTAATATTGCTGATTTGGGGACCACACTTTGAAAACCACTGTTCTAGACCTGCTTTGCCCTTAATAGCCACTACCACATGTGACTGTTAAAGTTAAATTTAGGGGCACATCGGTGGCTCAGTCAGTTAATCGTCTGCCTTCAGCTCAGGTCATTATCTCTGGGTCCTGGGAGTCTGCTTCTCCCTCTGCCTTTTCCCCCGGCTCACACACACTCTCTCTCCCCACCTCTCTCTCTCAAATGAATAAATAAAATCTTTTTTAAAAAATAAAATTATATTTAAATTAATAAAATTAAATGAAATTGAAAATTCAATTCCTAATTTTCATCAGCTACATTTCAAATGCATAATAACTATGTAGCTAGTAGCTACCATATTGGACAGGACAAACATAATATTTCTATCATGGGAAATTCTACTGGATAGCCCTACTCTAGATTAAAAAGTAAAACTTAGTGAACAGGGCCACCAACATGCACAACTGCAGGAGGCATATTTGCGCTATGTGAATGGTGGTCCCAGAGTTGTGCCATATGGCAGACCTGGAAGTTTATCTAAGATTTTCCATCCTCCCTTCATCTGGATCCTAAAGATGTGAAGCAGGACTCCCTCAAACTCTGACAAAACTCATCTCAGTTCTCCAAAATAGACAAGTCAAGACTTTCTTCTGCTAGAGTGAGCAAGTAGAAAAATAACTAGATATATTAAATGATACCTCAAAAAAGGAAGCTAGTCCTGAAGAATCAAAACAATGCCATCCTATAAAATAAAATTACTCTTAAGAAAAAGTTTTCCAAACTACTAATGTCAAAATGGGCCTCAACATTATTCAGCAGACTAATGCTATGTGAAACCAAAATAAACAGTTATGTATGATGAGTCAAAATTATAAAAACATAAAGGCTTTAGTAAAATAATATTCTTGTCAAAACTGTAATGGAAATAAAAATACATGGATCATGGGAAACCTAACTCAGTGGAAAAGAATAACTCGTGATATTCAGTAGATACAAACATTTATAGAGAAATAAAAATTATAAGAAAAAAAGAAAAATTATAAAAGACAAAACATAGAAGAAAAATCCAAGAGATCCAATATGCATAGATATGTATAGAGATTTCAGAAAAGCATAACAATAAAAAGGCATCAATAAAAGAAAATAGAAGAGAACTTTCCTGAGCTAAAGAAACTTGAATATTAAATTTCAGATTTAATGAATATAGTTAAAATTTCTGAAAACAAATTTATACTGGGAAATTTTGAAATTTTGTAATTTTAAGGATAAGGGAAAATTCCTAGAAGAATCTAGATAGACATTACCAAAACAAAGCAGGCTACCTACAAAGGAATAAAACTTAATCTGATATCAGACATTCTTCAATTCTAAGCATCCAGAAGACATTAGAAAAGTATCTATAGAGTTTTTAGAGAAATGGGTTAGGACTCTAGATTTAAGAATTATGTGCCTAGCCAAGGTGTGCAAGATCATAGGAGGTAAGTCACTTTCAGATATGTATTTAGAAAACACCCTATCCTTTTGAAATAATTGCTCACAGATATACTTTAGTTGGTTAAGAACTGAATAATACAAATCTCATTAATGAGCAAGGAAAATATCAGTATAAAAAAATTCTGGGAGGGCGCCTGGGTAGCTCAGTTGGTTAAGCGACTGCCTTCGGCTCAGGTCATGATCCTGGAGTCCCTGGATCGAGTCCCACATCGGGCTCCCTGCTCGGCAGGGAGTCTGCTTCTCCCTCTGACCCTCCCCCCTCTCATGTGCTCTCTCTCTCTCATTCTCTCTGTCTCAAATAAATAAATAAAATCTTTAAAAAAAAAAAAAAAAAAATTCTGGGATATAAAATGAAACTTGTAAGATGTAGAATATATTTTCAAATATGGTTCTCAATATGATTTTAAAACAATATAAATGTTAAAATTTTTGAAAAAAGAAAGATACAAAATATAAAAAAATAAAGTGTAGACATTTTATCTAAAACCCCAGATTATTTTAATATAAATTGGGAAGGCAGAGAGTTTGGAAAAGTGAGATAAGTATGCTAATTTTCTTATTTTAGGGATGCAAAATGGCATAGGAGTCACAAGCATAATTATCTGGTTCATATGCTGCTCCACCAATTAGTGATTGTGTAACCTTAGGAAGTTATTTAACATTTCTAAATATTAGGCTCCTCACCTATAAAATGGGAATACCATAATACCCCAGAGTTGTGTGGCAGTGAAATCAGATAACACATGTAATGTACTTAGCACCTATAAACACTCAGTGAATATTAGCTATTAACTGAGAAAGAAAAAAATCAAAAGATATTCTTGATAAATGGAGGAAATAGATCTGAAGATAAGTTTTGTAACATTAAAAGCAATAACTAAAAGAACACACACATACACCCTCCAAACCATTATAAAAGACCAAATGTACCCTATCAAAAGAAACAAGATCAAATATATTATTTGTTTGACTATTTCAAGGATTAGTATTATAGGACCATTAAAATAAACATGTTCTCATTGTTTAGGTGATATTTAACTTTAAAAAAAATTATAAAAAATACACAGAGTGATCATGGTTTTGTTGGGGGAAAATATATAAGCGTAGAAAAAAAGACTGAAAATCTATGTATATATGCACATAAATGTTAATAATGATCATTGCTAAGTTTTGGAATTATAGATGTCTTTTTCTTCTCTCTTTTCTTTATTTTCACTAATATCTATAATGAATATTTATCATTTTTATAAAAAGAAAAGATTATTTTTAAATAGTTTTATTATTAACCACTTTTTAAAAAGATTTATTCATTTGAGGGGGGAGGGGCAGAGGGAGAAGGAGAGAAATCCTCAAGCAGACTCCCCACTGAATGCAGAGCCTGATGCAGGGCTCAGTCCTAGGACCCTGAGATCATGACCTGAGCTGAAACCAAGAGTCGGACACTTAACCAACTGAGCCACCCAGGTGCCCCTATTATTAACCACTATTAACACTGAGGTGAATATTACTCTAGGATTGTTCTTCACATGCAAATATACATATATATATTTAATTCATTAATTCATTCAGAGAATATTTATTGATTATCTACTATGTTCTAATCTTTGTTCTAGTCTCTGGATACAGCAGTTAAAAAAAAAAAGAAGAATCGCTGTCCTCCTGGAGTTTGGTTGGGGGAGAGCAGCAATAAATAAGTAAAATACCTATTTTTGATATTGATAGGTGGCATGAAGAAAGTATAAAGCAGGGGATGGGATAAGGATAAGTTACCATTTTAAATAGAGTGATCTATGGAGGCCTCACTGAGAAGATAATGAAGGAAGGCCTCATTAGTGATAGACACTTGAAGAGGGTGTTAGAGGGGGCCATGTGGCTTCCTAAGGGAAGACAGTCCCAGGCAGAGGGAACTGTGACGAGTACAAAGACAGTGACACAGAAGAATGCCTAATATGTTGAAGTAATAGAAGGGAAACAAGATGGCTAGTTGTAAGTAAGTGAAAAGGAGAATACTAGGAGCTTAGGTTACAGAATTGGGGTGGGATCATATGTGGCCATAGACTATTGTTAAGTGTTTTGGCTCTTACTCAGAGTGAATTGAGGTTCCAGTGGAGTTTTGAGCAGAGGGGTTTTGAGCTGACTTGGTTTTACTAGGATTACTCTGACTTCTGTGTTGAGAATTGTCTGAAGAGGTACAAGTATGGAACCTGGGAAGCCAGCTAGGGGACTACTGCAGCAACCCAGGGCAAAGATAAGTGAAAAATAGAAAGGTTATAGGTACACTTTAAAGGTAGAGCCACCAGGATTCACCATATAATTGGGTGTGGGGTGTGAGAGAAAATGAGGCATAAGAATGACTCTAAAGCATCTGGATATTCAAGTCTGGAGTTAAGGGGAGAAATCAGGTTGAAAATACAAATGTAGGAGTTGTCCTTGTTTAGGTGAAATTTTAAGCCATGAAACTAGCAAGGGAATAAATGTACACAGAGGGGAAGAGGGTCAACTGCGCCATGCCCTGGGGCACTTCAGTGCTTAGACACTGGGGAGATGAGGAGGAATGAGCAAAGGGAATGAGAAGGAGCAGCCTGTGAGGTAGGATGAAAACCAGAAGAGTATGGCATCTTAAGAGCTAAATGAAACTGTTTCATACAGGAAGGGTGATTATCTGTATTAATTGTATAGCTGGCAGATCAAGTAGGATGAGGATTATGAAATGTTCATTTTAGCAATGTGGAGATTTTGCTGACATTGATAAGGGACGTTGCAGTGGAGGAATATGGAACAAAAGCCTATTTGGAATGGATTTAAGAGGCTAGGAGGAGAGAAATTAGAATTGCCTTCTTTTCTGCAGAGCTGGAAAACTGCTTTCCATATTTTCTTACTTTAATATTTTTTTTATTTTTTTTTAAAGATTTTATTTATTTATTTGACAGAGAGAGACACAGTGAGAGAGGGAACACAAGCAGGGGGAGTGGGAGAGGGAGAAGCAGGCTTCCCGCTGAGCAGAGAGCCCGATGTGGGGCTTGATCCCAGGACCCTGGGATCATGACCTGAGCCGAAGGCAGACGCTTAATGACTGAGTCACCCAGGCGCCCCTCCTTTAAGTTAATATTTCCCTTTCTGTGTTTAAGTGGTAGAAATTGCAATTTGATTGCATTTCATTTTTTCCTATTTGTGGAAAATTACATGATGCCCCCAACCTGAAAACTGTGAGATGTTTTGCTATTGAATATGTCATTTACCAACACTTCAACTATAGTGGAACTCTCCAGCTTCCATGACCGTAAGAAACTCAAAAAAACATAGATCCTTTGTTTAGGCTCTCTGCTATTTTTTCAATGTCTTCTTTAGTCAGTTGTGGAATCATGTGAAAAATAGCAATAAATGATCGATTTTCTAGGCCACTTTACATGCATTTGATGCACATCTAGTTCCTCTGTCTGAGTCAGACAGAAACATTAGCAGAGTTGAGCAGTACTGCAGTCATCGTCCCATCGTTGCCATGGCTATAGCACCAAACCCTTATAGAGGATTTTTACTTTACATGAAATATTTCTTGCCATAGCAACAGCAGTGTTGATTTAAAACATAACTTGCTAGATATAATTTATCTTTAACATTTCTGTATATTTTCTATGGTGTGTCTTGTTAATAGGATTACATTTTTGATGACTCTCCTGCTCTTTTGAAATGAGACATCTCTTGGAATGCATGTGAGAAAAATCTAGGATGCTCATTGCTTGCAGGAATAGAAAACTCACAGGATACATTTGAATGCATTACATTCCAGAGCTTTTACTGAGGGTGTTTGGGTGACTTTGAGTTCAAATTCAGGATAGGGCTTTTGAAAATCGAATCAGAGTGATTATTCATTTTAGAGCAATTAAAAATAATGTCCACGCTTTTTATATTACGAAATTGCTTTTCTAATTTAAAGATTACAGAGCTACTTTTTTTGTTTGATTTCTCCAGGGCAGTTCTTTGTTTCACTTTCACAACCAGTTGGGAGAGTATAAAAACAGAAATCATTTTTAAAATAAGTTAAAACCAGGACCTACACACTTCAAAACAATAGACTTGGGTTAAAGGGGTTCTTTCCTCTCTTCCCTCAATACAGTCTCTTCTGTTTAGGAAAATACATGGTTACAGTGACTTCAGTATTACAAAGAAATACATTTTGGTAAGAGAGAAACAAAACCTCTTGGTTCCAAATGTAGTTATTCACTATAAGCCATTTATTCATCTGGCTCTAGGCTATGGGAATTACTCCTAGCACAGAACTCCCTTTGAAATCCCTAACTCCCTAGGGGGTCAGAGATAGATGAGAAACTGCCCTGTGAACTTGGTTTATACACGGGAAACAAAGAAGTTAGTGGTTGAGGGTAACAGAGGAAAGGCGTGTGGGAAGGGTGAATGTAGCTAGCTTCCTTTGCTTGCAACAGGAGCTTCTTTCAATGCAAAGCGCATGCCAAGACAGATCAGGCACTCTACCAAAAAGATACAATAATTTAGTAATACAGTCTGCCCAGGCAGCTTAGCAGCTGGAAACGAGGAAGCCTTGGGATTTGCTATAAACGGTGGGGAAATTGGCTGATAGCCTCTCTCCTATATTGAGCACAGGGAGCAAGAGAAAAGATTATAAATGTTTGAAATCAGAGCCAAACAGCCTGGTCTGTTCTGGTCCAGGAGCTGCCAGAACTCCAGCAGCCTCTGGCTTCTGCATTAAATACTGAATTTGGCAGAGTATGGGGCTAAGAAGCCAGGAAAGAATAGTGTTTACCTGGATGCATTTTCAGAAAGGCAGCTGCTGATCTTAAGTTCTTTAGAGGAGGGAATTTTATTGCATACTGGATCTGATGCCATATAGTATTTAAGCATAGCAATGATCTTTGGGCTAATTTTGCAATCAGAATAAATACCCAAAGGTCACTGCTGATATCTGAAGAGGGAACCACTGGGTGGTTTTCCAAATCCAATAATACTAATAGGACAGTGTTACTGGATCCCCAAAACCAGGTTCTTGAGTCTCAATGTTATAGAAACAAACACTGAATTCAAGAGAAAGAAACCAGGTGGACTTTATTAGAGATAGCTTGTATACAAGGGAGCTGACAAGGAAGGAATGTCACTCCCTGAAGGGCTAGCATGCAAGGCTATAAAGGCACTTTTCCAAAGGGTGAGGGGCAGGGAGTGAGGAAGAGTCCTTCAGTCCCATGGTCGTTATCTTATGGTCATTACTTTTTAATGGACACAGACAGTCACAGGATGCCTTTTTTCATGGTCAACATTCTTTTAGGGCTCCTGGAAAATAGAAATACCTGTGCAAGCAGGCTTTAAATTGTTACTTCCAATTTTGCCCAGACAACCATTACTCCCTGATGGCTATTATCTCTCATTTGTTCTCTTTCCCGGAAGGAGGTGTATGTCTCTGAGTATAGAAACTTTTAACCCTTGCCTGAGACCAGTGGTTTTATAGGAGTTAAGTCCCTCTTGCTTTCCCTATCCTGTCTCAATAGGACACGTGTTGATGCTGTAGGAAATTCTTGGGTAAAACATAAGCACAAAACCTTGTAATGGAACGGAAAGAGGCAGGTTTTGGACTAGCCAGATTTATATCCTATACTGTCTTTTCTATTTACTAGCTATTCCTTATCAGTTTAAGGGTGATAATAATACCTACTTCAAAGATTTGTGTGGGGATTGACCTAATGAGATAGAATGACCGTGAACATAGAAGAGGCATAATAAATGTTGGTTCCCCTTACCTAGTGTGGAATCTTAATCTTAGGCCTTTGTAATTTTTGAAATAAGCATGGAATTGGTATTTATTTAAATTAATTTCACATATCTTTGGAAACTTCAATTGATTTTTAAACTTGGGTAATTAAGAGAATATGAACTCTATATAGCTGTCTCTGTGGCTCATTATTATTTGTTTGATTCATACTTGTGTCTTAGTATATATGTAACCTGAGAAGACATTCTTAATATTTGGATATAAATGAACATACTAGCCAAAGCGTGTGAGTTCTATGACTAAGAAAACAAGGCAGATAAATAAACTACCACATGGTTCGTATAATTACAATATAAATGAATAAAAAATAACATTTCTCCTAAATATTTCTGATAAGACCCAGTACCCTTTTAAAAGCTTGTTGAGCCATGTTGACCACATATATTACCAAAGTTTAGCTCCTTGTTCTCTTTAGGTGATCTAGGATTTAAATACAAAACACCCTCTATGGTTATTTTGCATGATTATCATTTTTACTGAATATCATAGAGTAATTGGAATGCTTAAAAATTACGAAAACTCCATGAATTTCTTTTGTGTTCTTTATAAATATACATTTTAGGGGAATTTTATTTTAAAAAGGATTTGCTTTATTTGAGCTCATAATTATAGTAAGCTTGTTCTTCATTTATTTAATACTCAAGATTACTTATTGATTTATATATTATGTCATATATTACAAAGTACTAACATGCATGGCAAGGCAATTTATTATTAACTCTACCTATTTAGTAGGGTAAAATCATTTAGTCAAAATAAGCTGGATTTTTTATTTATTTTATTTTTATTTTATTTTTTGAGAGAGAGCGCATACCCAAGTGGGGGTGTCAGTGGTGAGGGAAAGGGGCAGAGAGAGAGAATCTTAAGCAGACTCCATGCTGATTTTTTTTAAAAATTGGATTTTTTTAATTGAAATCTTTATGAATACATTTTTATAATAAAAACATTTTGCTACAAAGTATTATGGCAGATTAAAGTGCTCTGAGATATCTTTCTGCAGCAGAACAAATATATTCTGAATAGGACACATTCTTTTAGATGTTGCCTGCTCTAACAAGCTGTGCTCTCTGAAATGTGTATTAGAAGAAAGAAAGTCAATGTTTCTCTGAGTGCAGATGTCAATAATAGCACTGCTATTTGAACACTGTGCCCTGGTTCAGTGGTTAAAGTTAGGAGGCTGAGTCAAGACTATTAAGGGAAGCTGAAGGCAAATATAAAGTCTCTATGGAGGGAATTGACAGGCTTCCATAGATTAAGATCAAGTAATGAGGTAACAATAAATGATTTCTATTCACCTTAAAAAGCAAATCACAATAAGTAGGTGTCATCAAAAATAGCAAATACATATGTAGTCCCCAGTGACTATAGGTATTGTTACTGAAAATAGGAAATAAAACAATAATAAATTTAAAAAGTTATAATACATTTAAAGAATTAAATGCCCAATCATGAAGATGAGTAAAAACAAGGACAATCAGTAAATAGCAGGCAAATTTGAAAAATAAATGACATTTCTAGATATGAAAAATATAACACTTGAAATTATTTTTAGAATTCTAAAAGAGGGACACCTGGGTGGCTCAGTCAGTTAAGCATCTGCCTTCGGCTCAGGTCATGATCCCAGGGTCCTGGGATCAAGTCCCATATTGGGCTTTTTGCTCAACTTGGAGCCTGCTTCTCCCTCTGCCCTTCCCCCTGCTCATGTTCTCTCTCTCTCTCTCTTTCTCTCTCTCTTTCTCTCTGACAAATAAATAAAAAAAATCTTTTTAAAAATTCTACATGAACAGAATTTCAGAATAGCAGGTTAGGCGGAGATGAAGAGAGAATTGGTAAAATGGAAAAGAAATTTGAAGAAATTACCCAAAGTGTAGCAGAGAGGGCAAAGAGGCAAAAAAATATAGAAGACATGAAAAGATACGAAGGATGGAATAAGAAGGGTAACATGCACTTAATCAGATATTCAGGATGAAATAATAAAGAGTATATAGAAGAGGAAGCTTTTTGATGGATAATGACTGAATTTTTTCCACAACTGATGAAACATGGAATCATAGGTCCAGGAAACACACTGTATTCCAAACAGGATAAACAAAGAGAAATCCATAGTAAGATACATTATTATGAAATTGAAAAATACAAAAGAGATTCTCAAAGCGGGTGAAGAAATGATGGATCACCTGCAGCAAAAGCGTAGGTATAATGATAGCCACCTTATCAAGGAAATGATAGAAGCCAAAAGGAATACAATAATAGTTTCAAGGTGTGAGAGAAAATAATCATCAATCTAAAATTGTGAACTTTAAAAACCTTATTTTTAATAAATGGAAGTGTAATATAAAGTCATTTAGTTGAAAAACTGAAAGCATTTACCACCAACACATTTTTTCCAAAAGATAAACCTCAAGGATTACTTCACAAAAGAAAATGATCTCAGGACATTCTGAGGAAGTAATAGTGAATAAATAAGATGGTAAACATATGTGCAAATTCAAATAAAAATAGTCTGAATAACATAATAACATATGATCTGGAAAAGTTAGCAAACAATTAAAACACTGATAACAGCATTTATTAGAGAACAAGTAAATTTCAAGTGATCTAAAATCTTAAAATTGTTGAGGAAGTGGGTGGATAAGGTACTGTTCAACTTTAGACTTTGTTAAATTAAAAATGCATGGTAAGGGCATGGTAAGGGTGGCTCAGTCGTTAAGCGTCTGCCTTCGGCTCAGGTCATGATCCCAGACTCCTGGGATTGAGCCCCACATCGGGCTCCCTGCTCAGCGGGAAGCCTGCTTCTCCCTCTCCCACTCCCCCTGCTTGTGTTCCTGCTCTTGCTGTCTCTGTCTCTGTCAAATAAATAAATAAAATCTTAAAAAAAAAAAAAATCTTAAAAAAAATGCATGGTAAAATTATAAGTGTACCAAAAGAATAAAAATAAACTATATAAATTCCAAGACATAGAAAAAAATAGTAATGAGAAAAAAATAACAAAAAAGGGAACAGGGATAAAAAAGAATATGAAAGATAAATGGATGTCAAAATGTAAAGTAGTAGAACAAAATCGAAATATGTAACCACCAAAATCAACATAAATTTGCTAATTTCACCATTTAAAAAGAAGAGGTTGTTTAGATGGTAGGAAAACAAAATCCAGATTTATCTTCTTTAAAATAGACACATCTATAGCTAAGGGCACACCCCCCCACACACACACACAGAGAAGGTAAAGATGAAAGAAGTTATTCCCGAGAAATATTAGCTCAAAGAAAGTTGGGTAGCTATATCAGTTTCAAGCCAAGTAGACTTTAACACTAAAGGTTTTTCCAGGATATAAAAAGTCACTATGGAATATTATAATGTTCAATTCACCAGGAAAATATAAAAATTCTAAATATGTATGCACTTAAAAATTATGCATATGATATACATCATATATATATATTTAATAGAAGTAGAAGGAAAAATCGTAAGTCCACTAAAACTGGGAGATTTCAACATACCTCAATTGATGAAATATTTTAACAGCTCAATTAATAAACTTAATCTAGTAAAATACATAGAGCTTGGTACCCAACAATTAGAGAATACATGTTATTGTCATGAAACATTGATAAAAATTTATCTTAACTTGGCTATAAGCAAGTTTCAATACATATCAAAGACTCAGATTCATATATACTCCATTTTCTGACAAGAACTCAATTATGTTAAAGACTCCCATATATATCCCCATAAAAATGTGAATTTAAATACACACTTCTAAATGACTCATGAAAAATGAGTTGAGACACCAAATTCTAACTTAAAAATGTTTATATTTCAACAAAAATGTAAATATAAATATCAACCATGGTGAAAGCAGTGTAAGTGGAACTTAGAAATTTTAAATCCTTATATTAGAAAAGACGAAATGCTGAAGACTAACAAGCTAAATGCAAATTTAAGAAATTTTATAAGAAATAATAGAAAAAAACCAGAAAAGTAGGAAAAAGGAAGTGGTAAAGAACAGAAATAGAAACTAATATATAAAATCAGAAGCAGAATATTTTATACACTTAAAAGTAGATGTAATTTCTAGTAAGAATAGTAAAGAAGAAAGGGAGACTGTACCAACAAACTATATTAGGAATGAGAAGGACTGTAACTACAGTTACATAGATTCAAAAGATACTAAGAAAAAATTATGAACAACTTTGTGCCAACAAATTTTGAAACTGAGAGAGATGGATAAATTCGAGATAATTATAACCTGCCAAAACTTCCAAAAGATATAGAAACCCCAAATAGTCCTACAGCTATTAAAGAAATTGAATGAATAATTAAAAATCTTTCCACAAAGAGTATGTTGAGTCAAGATTATTTTAAAGGTAAATTAAATATAACTGTTAAGAAACAGACCATTGCAATCTTATACAAACTGCTGTAGAGAATTGAAGAAGTGAGAATTTTCTCCAACTGGTTCTTATGACACTAGTAAGATTCATATCAAAACTAGACAGTATAAGAAGGAAAGATTAAAGTCCTGTTTCATTCATGAACATAGATGCAAAAATCCTAAACAAAGTACTAGCAAACCAAATCTAGTGGGACATCAAAAGGAAAATTCATTATGGCCAGTTCATCCCATTAATATCCAGTGTGTTTCACATAAAAAAAATATGTTATTTACACTAGCAGATTAAAGGAGAAAGACTACATAATCAACTCAACAGGTGAAGAAAACCATTTGATATAAACTCGATATTCAATCATAATTAAAATTCTCAGCAAAGTTGGAATACAAAAGAACATACTTAATAAATGCTATCTATCCAAAAATTAGAGAAAGCATCAATCTAAAAAGGGAAACATTAGAAGTATTCTGTGGTAGATGTGATTGCTGCTCTCAATTCCTCACTCCCTCTTCTGCCATGTTACACTGTAGTGCAGTACAGCAGGTGGCCTTTACATCCCCACTCCATTTACTTTAGGTTTAGACACATGACTTTATTCTCTCTGTGGATGTGAGAAGTGATAGTGTGCCAATTCCTACAGTGAGACCTGGAGTCATCACCCATTTCCACTATGGAAAGATACATCATGTAGCCTCTGAACAACTCCACTGCACACTCATGAGATAATGAGAGTGAAAAGGGCAAATAAATGTCTTAGTATTAGTATGAAAATTGTTTTGATCTCATGGGACCCCTGAGAAGATCTTGGGGACCCCATGCATTCCTGGACAACACAGAAAAATACTACTTCATCGTGGCATGTCCTGTGCCACTCTAGAATGTACTTGTTTGTAAGAAACAACCACACAACCACAATGGAAGCAAATCAGAAAATACATTGCTACCATCTATTCCTCAGACCTCACTCACGTTTTCCTACTTTCCTCAATAATAATTTCCATGATAAAAAGAATCTAGCTGAGGATCCCATGTTGCATTTGGTTGTAATGTCTCTTTAGTCTCTTTCCATCTGAATAGTTCCTCTCACTTTCCTTGACATTCATTACCTTGACACTTTTGAAGATTACAGGCAGTTATTTTGTAGACTATCTCACAAATTAGGTTTATCTGATATTTCTGCATGAGTAGATTTAGGTTATGCATCTTTGGCAGGAAAATCCAGAAGTGATTCTGTGTTTTTCTCATTGCATCCTATCAGATGGGCCAAGATTTTTATTTGCCTTATTACTGGTGATGTTCACCTTCATCATTTGATTAAGATAGCACCTCCCTGAACTCTTCACCACAGAGTTACTCTTTTTCACTTTGTAATTAATAAGTATTTTATGGGGAGGTCATTTGAAATTATTTAAATTTCCCATTCCTAATCAAACTTTTAAATCATTCATTTATTTATATATTTTTATGGGCTCATGTGTTCCTATTTTATTTAATAGGTTATAACCCATTAACTGTCATTATTTATTTTGTTCCTAATATTGTCCGCAGTTTAAACAGTTGGAGCCCAGTCAAACTGGCTTCTCTACCCTCCTAACATATCTCATCACTCTGAGGACTTCTTTGCTTTCTGGCACAAGGTGTTCCAGATTCATCTTGCACCTTCCTTGCACTGGCCCTGATATCAGTAATTTCTCAATGGATCATTGCTGATTTGAGTTAAAAATATATTTAGAAGCCAAAATGTAGGCTTTACTTACTACCAGGGGGATTTCAATTTCCCACACCTTCTTAGTTGACAGGGGTAGGTAATATATATGTGTAAATACATACATACACAAATACATATTTACATCTGTCTTTATCTATATATCTTGGAAACATTGGTATCTCCAATTCCAATCCAACATCACAAAGTTCACTCCAGTTTTCTTCCTCTTCATATTTAAAAATTCTCCCTTAAACAGTTTAATGTGAAATCTGGTTCCCATTATCCTTAATGTAGTTGCTTATTCGATCAACCCCTTGTAAGTAACCAATTTCCCAGATCCACTTCCTCACCACTCAGATTTCTTTCTACCCTTGACTGAAATTTGATTCTCTATGCCAGTTTATCTCTCTGTGTAAACACCCTGCTCATCCTCCTGAGGCTGCACTTTATAGCAGGCCATTGCCAGGCATGCTCCTTTCTCTGATTGGGCTTTGACATCCCATGCCATGCAACTCCATGCACAAACACTTTTCTCTTCTGAACGGGGACACTTTCCTTGCCCTGTTTGGGTTTTGACACCCCAGACCACCCCTCTGCAGGGATATCCTCCTTGCTTTGCTGACTCCTTCTACTAGGCCACTCCCCCTCCATAGGTTCCTCCCTACCCCCACCTGGACCCTGACACTCCATACTGGACTACTCCACATGTGGACACCCTCCTAACCCTGCATGGACCCCAACATGCCATTCTGGGTTGCCCCAAACATGGACACCACCGTTACCCTGCTTGAGCCCTGATTCTCAACTCTGGGTCACTACAAATCCCCATTCTCCACTGAAGGTATGGATGCCACTTTTCCTCATCTAATGACTTTAGGACTGAATTGTATGGAGTGAATGGGAAAGAGAAAAGGAAATGACCAGCCATCTCATATCTGAGCTCCTCTACTATGGTATAGGTTGTTCTTCAGATCTTAGATGATTTTCTTAATTTTTAAAAAATACTTTTTAATTTTAGGTTACAGTTTTCAAATTCCATGGGGCCATATTTTTTGTTTGTTTTCATTGGCTCTTCATTCATTTTCATTTATTTTTTTTTGCAATGTCTTTAAATGGGCTTCTATTAAAATCCTTTTTTATTTCCCATGTTTAATGAGAAGAGATGTCCTGGATTATTCATTCAGAAGAGGTTGCTATATGAGAATAGGCATGAGCCATACCATATGAGAATAACTTTACCCATTTCACTGCTCAAGGACTTTTTCCTTTGTTGTTACCATGAAGTATTAAGAAACAGGGGAGCTTCTCTGCTTGATTCAGAAAGACTTCTTGCCATTACTTCAGAGTTCTCCAGAGCTCCATTTACTTTGCTTTCCAAAGTAGTAGTCTCACAGTTGAACATTGTATTTTGCTACTATTATGTCCAAGGTCTCCCTCCTCTGGACCGTCGCTTCCCATGCCACTACCATTTCCCCATTATATAAAATGTTTTTTCTCCTTGACGTCTCTGGTGTTTTCACTCTGCTGAATTTGGATTCTGCTCCTGGAAGTTTTTCTTCAGATTAAGTCTCTAGCCCTACTAAAATCATGTCTTTATTGGATATTCCTAAGATTCTCAAGGGCTTAAGCTGCTTCCTATTGTCTTTTTGCAGAATTTTTTCTAGTTCTGCTAGTTGTTCTCAGATTCCATTGCTCAGCATCCTGCTTAGTGCTGGGCCCTCTCCTTTGATTAATCAGAATCTAAAGGCAATTTCATGGCTTGCAAGGTCTGTCCAATTTCATTTTCTTTTCATGACTACAGCTACACAGCTGCAGATCCAGTTCTGGATCTTGTTGCTGTCACCTGATTTGGTTTTGCCCATCCATTTTCCAGGGCCACAGGGATTCCTTGATACCTGCTTTATTAAAGTTATTACCCATAGTTGGTTTTTGTTTCTTGCTATCATGTGCTCATTTTATTCTTTCATTATTACATGTTTTTTAAAAAGCTGTTTATTTATTTGAGGGAGAGAGAGAGCAGGGGGAAGGGCAGAGGCGGAGGGAGAGAGAAAATCTCAAGCAGACTCCCCACTAAGCATGGAGACTGACAAGAGGCTCAATCCCACAACCCTGAGATTGTGACCTGAGATTGACAAGAGTCCAACACTTAACTGACTAAATCAGCCAGGTGCCCACCCCATTAATATATGTTTTTTTTTTAATTCCAGTTAGCATACAATATAATATTAGCATCAGGTATACAATATAGTGAATCAACACTTCCATACAACACCCAGTGCTCATCACAAGTGCACTCCTTAATCCCCATCACCTATTTAACCCATCCCCCACCCTCCTCCCATCTGATAACCATCAAGTTGTTCTCTACAGTGAAGAGTCTGTTTCTTGGTTTTCCTCTCTCTTTTCTTCCCCCCCTCCTTGCTCATTTGTTTTGTTTCTTGAATTCCACATGAATGAAATCATATGGTATTTGTCTTTCTCTGACTGACTTATTCCACTTAGTGTAATACTCTCTAGCTCCATCCATGTCATTGCAAATGGCAAGATTTCATTCTTTTTTATGACTGAAAAATATTCCAATATTCCATTCCATTCCAATAAGATTCCATTTATGGCTGAATAATATTCCATTCCATAATATACCACATCTTCTTCATACATTCATCAGTCAATGGACACTTGGGCTGTTTCCATAATTTGGCTATTGTAGATAATCTGCTATAAACATTGGGGTGCATGTATCCCTTTGAATTAGTACTTTTGTATTCTTTGAGTAAATATCTATCATAGGGTAGTTCTTATTTTTAACTTTATGAGGAACCTCCATACTGTTTTCCACAGTGCCTGCACCAGTTTGCATTCCCACCAACAGTAGAAGAGGGGTTTTTTTTCTCCACATCCTCACCAACACCTGTTGTTTCTTATGTTGTTGATTTTAGCCATTTTGACAGGTGTGAGGTGATATCTCATTGTAGTTTTGATTTGTATTTCCCTGATGATCAGTGATGTTGAGTATCTTTTCATGGGTCTGTTGGCCATCTGTATGTCTTCTTTCGAAAAATGTCTATTCATGTCTTCTGCCCATTTTTTAGTTGGATTATTCATTTTTGGGGTGTTGGGTTTTATAAGTTCTTTATATACTTTGGATACTAAACTTTTATTGGATATATCATTTGCAAATATTTTCTCCCATTTTGTAGGTTGCCTTTTAGTTTTGTTGATTGTTGCCTTCGATGTGCTTTTTATTTTGATTTAGTTTGATTTAGTCCCAATAGTTATTTTTGCTTCTGTTTCCCTTGCTTCAGGAGACATGTCTAGAAAGAAGTTATTATGGCCAATGTCAAAGAGGTTACTGCCTGTGTTCTTCTCTAGGATTTTTATGGTTTCAGGTCTCACATGTAGATCTTTCATTCATTGTGAATTTATTTTTGGTATGGTATAAGAAAGTGGTCCAGTTTCATTCTTTTGCATGTTTTTGTCCAGTTTTCCAAATATCATTTGTTGAAGAGACTGTTTCCCACTGCATATTTTTACCCCCTAAATGAATGCCTTTATTATTTTACTTCTACATTAAGAAAACTGCAATGATGTTCCATGAACAAACTTCTCAACTCAAAATTTAAGAACCTTGTTAACCAAACTCCAGTCAACATTTGTTCTGTCAGTTATTAGCAAAGTCACATGGGTTAAGTTAAAAACAAGCAAACAACTGATTTTTTCATGTATGATTATAACAATAGTAACACAAACACTGAAAGTACTAAACAAGAACCATCTTATGGAATTTTGGAGACTAATGATATCAACAGCAGCTACGTCTAAAGGCACTGTAATAAAATCTTGCATTGGGGCGCCTGGGTGGCTCAGCCATTAAGCATCTGCCTTTGGCTCAGGTCATGATCCCAGGGTCCTGGGATTAAGCCCTGTATTGGGCTTCCTGCTCCGCGGGAAGCCTGCTTCTCCCTCTCCCACCCCCCCTGCTTGTGTTCCCTCTCTCACTGTCTCTCTCTCTCTCTCTGTCAAATAAATAAAATCTTAAAAAAAAAAAAATCTTGCGTTTATTATCTCTAGTGTATCAGAATGGCTAAAGATGAGGACTTTGGGGTCAACAATACTTCTGATCCATCCTGGCTTTGCTAATTTTTGCTTGTATGATTTGGGTCAAGTGATTCGACTTGCTTATCAATTTTATCATCTGCACAAAGGGAATAATATGCACCTTGAGGGTTGCTGTAAGGATTAAATGAGACAATGTAAATAATCTGAGCATGGTACCTAGCACAATACTAGATATGATTATTACTGTTGAAGAAATAAGACATTTTTAGGAGATATAATTATCACCATTTACATGTAAGGAAACTGAGGCCCAGATAATTAAACAACTATCTTAGATATACAGGCATTGAGAAATATAATTGGGACTCAAATCCTCTGACTCCAAAGACCATGATCAACTTCAAGAGGGTGGGATAGGAGCAGGGGAAGAGGATAGAAACAGGGGGAGAGAATAGCACTGGTGCAGTCCTTAGCATGTAGCTGTTAGTTTCCTTCTCTTTTCTTTTTTTTAATTTTCATTTTTACACCCCCTGTATATTTTTTCTTGCTTTGTTGAAGATTAATTGACCATATAGTTGTGGGTTCATTTCTGGGTTTTCTATTTTGTTCTGTTGATCTATGTGTCTACTTTTGTGCCAGTACCATACTGTTCTGATGACTACAGCTTTGTAATATAACTTGAAGTCTAGAACTGTGATGCCTCTAGCTTTGCTTTTCTTTTTCATGAATGACACATTAGACCAGATGGACTTAATACATATACTTAGAACATTCCATCCTAAAACAGAAGAATATACATTCTTTTCAAGTACACATGGATCATTCTCCAGAATAGATCACATTTAAGGTCACAAAACAGGACTCAACAATTACAAAGAGATTGAAGTTATACCATGCATCTTTTCTGACCACAATGCTATGAAACTAGAAGTCAACCACACGAAAAAATTTGGAAAGACCATAAATATATGGAGGTCAAACAATATGCTACTAAACAATGAATGGGTCAACCAGGAGATCAAGGAAGAAATAAAAAAATACATGGAAACAAATGAAAATGAAAACACAATGGTCCAAATCCTTTGGGATGTAGCAAAAGCAGTCCTAAGAGGGAAGTATATAGCAATACAGGCCTACCTCAAGAAGCGAGAAAAATCTCAAATAAAAACCTAACCTTACATCAAAAGAAGCTAGGAAAAAAGAACAACAAATTAAGCCTAAAGCCAACAGAAGGAAGGAAATAATAAAGATTAGAGCAGAAATAAGTGGTATAGAAACTAAAAAAACAATAGATCAATGAAACCAGGAGCTGGTTCTTTGAAAAAAATTAATAAAATTGATAAAACTCCAGCCTGACTTATCAAAAAGAAAAAAGACCCAAATAAATAAAATCACAAATGAGAGAGGAAAAATAACAACCAACACCACGAATTTCTACTAATATCAATATCAGCACTCAAATCCCTGGAAATAGAGAAATTTTTAATTTTCTAAAGAGGAATAAAATGACCCAGTAGACAAAAGTTATGATTTATAATACAAGAAGAAATCATTCATTTTCCATAATTTGTTTTTATCTTGACATGAAATTTGGGGTTTTATTGTTATTCAGGTATTTATATGATAAAGATCAGGGGCAAAGATGGGTAAAAAGAGATTGAAATGCTTACTTATTGGATACTTTCTCTGACATTTCTTTGAAATGCTAATGATGCTTTGAGTAACTATCAGATTGGAATTCACACATATTTAGTTCTGTACCTTGGCATGAAACATCCACTTATCAAAAGAGAAGTGTGAAATTAAATGAGACAAATTGTGAAAACAGTTTAATCTATATACTTTACCTCAGTTACATATAAAAAAATAGTAAGAAAGTGCAAAAATTCTTTCCAAAGTATATTTTAAAAATACATAAGCAGAAACAAAGGAGTAAATTCCATGTATTTACTGTGTCAAAATAACAGTCTTTATTGAATATCTAATACAATCACTATTGAATATCTAATACAATACATTTGTAAAAATGAAATCCTTTAGATTAAAAATTGTTGTAATAGCAGAAACATATTTAATGTGTTCTGTGCCACTGGCATTGTTCTGCTCTACTTCTATTATTTTATTAAGTCTTCACAACACTTATAGGTGTATACTATTACGATCTTTGTTTGCAGAAGTGAAAATATAAACATTGCCAGAATGTATTTTGAACAATGTATTAATTCTTCTTTGAAAACTGGGGTACAGGCTGAATCATTTATCTATCATGGTATATCAACCACTCCAAAACTTAATGGCTTAAAATAATAGCCATTTATATAGCTCATGATTCTGGTGTTTTCTTCTGGTCTGGGCCAGCCTCAGCTAATCTTGGCTAGGTTTTTTCATTCATGGGTGGTCCATTGGCATATTGGCCTGGGATTGGTAGGTCATGGATGACCTCACTCAAATGTCAGAAAGTTGGCTGACTATTGTCTAAGGTGACAGAGATGGCTGGGCTATCAACCATGCCTTTTTACTTTAGGTTTGTTTTGTTTTGTTTTTTTCATTCTTTAACATCTTGGGACCTTTTTGACCCTGGAGGAACTGCCCCTCCCAGGGCTAGCTAAATCTTAGAGATAGTAAACATGCCTTTCATATGCAAACCAACCAATCCAGAGCCATACCCCAACCACACTCTGGGCCACTTTTCACCTGGCCTAATCACACCAGGGCCAGGTATCAAACAACTAGGGATAATCCCTCTGCTCCAGAAGCTGCTGTAATGATTCAAACTAGCCAATCCTAAACCTGATTATCCTGTTTCACCCATTCCTTCACAGAGAAATCACAATAAAGGCTCTGGCCCACCTTTTCCCTCACTCATTCTGCCTCCTAACTAACTTTGGTGTTTCCCCATGTCCCCCACCCAGGGCATGGCATCCTCCCTCCTCTTGCAATCTATAAGTTTATCTTTTCGATGGCAATTGTCTCCTGATCTGTTAGCCTCATCATACTTGAAAAACAATAAAGCCTATAATTTCAAACAGCTGGGTAATGTATTTCATCATCTCTCAGGTGAGTCTGGGCTTGTTCACCTGGCAGCAAGCTTGCAAGAGCAGCCAGAGAGCAAGCCCCAGTGCACAAGTGCCTTTCAAGTCTTTGCTTCTGTTGTGTTGGCTCTTGCCCCATTGGCCAAAGCAAGGCACACGGTCATGCCCAGAGTCACGTGGGAGGAATGGATCCAGAGTAGGGTGTGGCTACAGGGAGCTGTTGCATAGTGGGGCCATGCCTGCCATCAATCCACCAAATTAGCATTTCGGGAGCTTTTATATCGACTTCTTATTCTCTTTGATTTGAGTAATCTTTAGAGTTTGGCCATTGAAATAAGCAAGTAGTAGTTGCCTTTTGACAACTCTTAACAAAAATGTTACCAACTATCATGATGCTAAGAACTATTATTCAAAAGACAATGCTTATATGCCAATACCTAAATTTCCTTTTACTTAGGGAAGTGATTGCTTATCACTAGAGGACTTGGACAATATAAAGCATTTTGAGGTGATTATAGTCATTTTGGTAAAACCACAGAGGGGATGATAACCTAATAATAATATTCACAGAAAATTTTAGATAAAATTATGCCCCTAAAACTCTCATTTATCATGATTATGGTCAAAAACCTCTTGACTGAGATTTACAGAATCTTTTTCCCACAATAGGCTGATTATTGTCAATTTTCTTTTCATAATCAAACACTTTGGCCTTCTTTAGCAACTTTCAAAGTAAAATTCTAAACTTCCTTATTTCTGAATTCCTCCTTCCTTTTACATTACTTACCCATTACTGTCATCCATACCAACCTGTTACATTGTAAAGCACTATGTACCCAAGTAGCATAGGAAGAAAAAGGAGAAAATACATTGGAACCGAATGCCAGGTTTTATTTCCTTTTGGTATTATCTTGCTTCCATGAAAATGAAAAAAACTTTTTTAGTTCACTTATCCCAAATTCCAGGAATAATCATAAACAGAAGAAATATGTCCCCTCCCACAAAGAGTCTACTTGCTTGCCTTTGAACCCTAGATTGTTCTTTTATCTAAATAGTAATATATTTTCCAGGCCAGTGGATATGGGAATCTGATAGATCTTAGGTTGAATCTCAGCTTAACCTTTTACTAGCTAGGGAAACTTCAGTAACTTGTTTAAGTGTTCATTTTTACTTCCAAAAAATGGATATAATAGGCCATAAACTCTAGCTTTCAAGAGAGTTCGGAGCTGTCTTCACTCACTCTCCACTCACTATTCTACCCCAGGAAGGGTCTCTGTCTTGAGGGAAGGACTAAAGGAGTTATTATCAAGGACATACTTTTGCTACGTTGGAAAGGGATGCAGTTTTTGTGGGAAGACAGAGAGATTATTATAGTACTGGGTGGGCACAGAGTGCTCCTCCTTTAAATTGTTGTCTTTTGGACCTCTCTTCCTAGCACTCTTCTCTCTTCCATCTCAGGATATCATTGTGACAAGGTCAGAGCAGAGGGACACCTTCTACTTGGAAAGCCAAACAGGAACCAGGGTTAGGTATGGGGATATGCAAGGTCAGGGACAAACCTGCCTCAATCAGCAACTAGGGAGAGAACGTGTAGGGACTTGGGACCAAACTGTAATAAAGAAAGTTGGTTTGTCTGTAACATCCTCTGGGCAAATACCTATTGAGACTTATTATGGTTGCCAATTTGTTTAAATATGTGAATGCAGTATTCTGGCTATATCTCTATCAGATAATCATAATTATTATTAATCATTCATTTCACAGGACTGTTATGCAGATCAAATGTAAATATAACTCCTAATTCAGTGCCTATTAAATAGCACATACCTGTTAAATGTTACTCGTTAATTTACGAAAACTTTGGTGTTTGGAGTTTCTAGTAATAACTAATGTACTTAAAATGCAAGTCAGCAAGTCAACTTTGGATTTGTTATTATCCACCACATTGGCTATTTTTGACTCTTTCACAAGATTGGGTTATGAGCTTATCAGGTAATTTAACTTTTGATTGTGGCAAATATTCAGCTATATGAACTAAAATGACCAATCAAAAAAATATACTGACTTCTGTTGCTAAGTTCTTTGGCCAGGGTTTTACAGTATATATTTAAAAGACAAATTAGGTCATAAAAATGCATGGTATATTTTAAGTCCCAGAGAACATTTATGTTTTATCTTAAAACATTTATGTTTTATCTAGAAAAAATTACAAAGCAGTAAATATTTCTTTTTTCTTTTCTGCATTACACTTTCAAAGATCTGAAGAAATTAAAAATAACTAATGCTATTTCAGAGAAGAAAGAAAAAGATAGGGACGCCTGGGTGGCTCAGTCATTAAGCGTCTGCCTTCAGCTCAGTTCATGATTCCAGAGTGCTGGGATGGAGCCCCGCATCGGGCTCCCTGCTCAGTGGAGGGCCTGCTTCTCCCTCTCCCACTCCCCCTGCTTGTGTTCCCTCTCTCGCTCTCTCTCTCTGTCAAATAAATAAATAAATAATCTTTAAAAAAAAAAGAAAGAAAAATATAGCTTTGTGTTAATAGCTCAACATCAGTTTCTTATAAAAGAGTCTCACTTTTTAGTGATATTATGGATTGCATTGTTTGCCTATGTTAAGCCTGAACAAATCCTTTTTGTCTAAATTATATAACTTATAGAATTATTCTTAATTTTATATTTTATATTTAAAGTAATATTCTCAGTATTATTAAATTACTTCTTAATTTAAACCTTGAATTACTTGTAATTATACTTCTTTCAAAGATTTTGTTTCTGAATTCATTTTCTGGGAGAAGGGCAAAGGGATGTCATTATGTATGATCTTGATTTACCTGCCTGATGTCCTTCTGCACAATGATTCATTTATTGTGAGGGTTTGGACATGGGTGTTTCACTTTAAGAAAACTCAGTTTTGTTATTCAATATAAAGTATATGCTCTGGAGACAAGGAAGAACAATATAAAATTACTCAATTAGTACTCAATTCATATCTTTGAAATGTACCCTAAGGTATGTCAGGAAGATGTGGTTCATACACACACACACACACACACACACACACAAATTCATTTTATACATGGTACTATAGGGTCATGAGTGTTTCATAAAGTGAGGATATCATTGTACCAACAAATAAAATGTCTGGGTATTGCACAAGTTTGAAAAGGCAGTGCTATTGTATCATCTTTTGGAGTCCTTATAAACAACCATCCTGATGTTCTTCCTCTCTTTTGCAGATGGCCCTTCTCAACAGGAGGACAGCGATCCTCCAAAAGAATATGATCCTGGGCAATTTGCAGGCCTTCTCCATGGATCCTCTCCAGCCTGTGAGTCCCCTGAAAATCCATTTCATCTCTATGGGAAAAGAGATGAATGTGAAGAAGGACAAGATGAAGTCAGTTTGGCAAATAGTCCTTTGCCTTTCAAGAAGTCTCCAATAGCAAATAACTCAGAAACTTCGGTAAAGAAAATTAAACCCAAAGTGGTCAGTCGAACAATTTTTCACAAAAAAAGCAACCAACTTGAAAACCATACCATTGTTGGCACAAGAACAACTAGGAGTGGATCCCGGAATGGGGACCAGTGGATTATGAACACAGGAGGATTTGTGGAGAGAGCCTGTACCTTGGGGAGAATAAGGTCATTGCCAAAAGCCCTGATTGACATGCATTTATCAAAAAATGTCTCTAAATCAGATTCTGATCTCATTGCATACCCTTCAAATGAGAAAACATCAAGAGTTAACTGGAGTGAATCTGCAACTGCCGAACATAGTTCTAAAGGGAATTCTGAAAGAACACCGTCTTTCACTTCTGAATGGGAAGAAGTAAGACTTGTTCTTCTTGTTCTTTATATAAGACTTTGGAGCAAGGGAAGTTTGGGGGAAGAGTTTTCAGTTTTTTGAGTCTTTCAGAGGCAAAAAACAAAAAAATTAACAGACACATACAGTTCCAAGCGGAAGGGCAAGATTCTAGGGGTAATACATGATAATTTCGCAGCTAGTGTAAAAACAAACACAATTCCACACATGTGGAGAAATCTATTGTTTCCATAGAAATTGATATCAAGCAGAAGTAATAACTAGCTATGAGGTACAAGAGAATGTTCACATTATGTCCTACCAAGCACTGCAGCTGACAAATTGAGAAAAAAATCTTTGTATTCCTGCAGCTCTGTATCATTCTGCTAGTTGCTAAATTCTTTGTTAGCTCGTCCCCCCTTTAAAGTATCTTATATTTTCAGAAAAGCTCCTTATAATCTTAACCTTAATGGTAAACAGAATAGTCCTGGCTTGGATTGCCTAGGTGACTCAGTTGTTTAAATGTCCAACTCTTGATTTTGGCTCAGGTCATGATCTCAGGGTTGTGAGATTGTGCCCCATTTCATGCTCTGCACTGGGCATGGAGCCTGCTTAAGATTTTCTCTCTCTGCCCCTCACCCACCACTCATGCTCTCTCTCTCTCTAAAAAAAAAGACGGAAGGAAGGAAGGAAAGAAAGGAAGGAAGGAAGGAAGGAAGGCAGGAAGGAAGGAAGGAAGGAAGAAAGGAAGGAAGAAAGAAGGGAAGAAAGAGAATAGTCCTGGATCTTCTCCAAGTGCCATACAATAAACCCAAATTACTTAATATTTCCCTTTTACAATTATCAGAGAGACATTAAAGAAAAATATGTTGAGGTCATGTATCACCAATTTAAGCTCTACTTGAAGACAAAGTCTTTCATTTTATAGAATTAGTTAGAAAGTAAGTGCCATTGCAAGGTTATGAAATATCATCCTTTGTCCCTAAGGAGGACTACGTCATAAAATAATTAAGTTCCTTGCCTTTTCTTGAATTTCTTCAAAAAATGGACCACACTCTCCCTTAGCATTTCATTCTAACATGTCACATTTTCTCCCTCAAAAAACTGTGCCAGGTGGATTGGGTTTTGAAGCACAATAGGTCACTATAGTATTCTGAGAACTAGAAATGTCTGATATTGACATTCTGAATTGAGCTATTTGGGAAAATCACTTAATCTCTCTGCATCTGTTTCAGGGTGAGCAAAATGGGACATTTAAGTAATGCTTATTGTCCTCTCTGAAACCTGCTGTCTTACTCAGGTTGCTAGGATGATGATGAGGGGATTAAACCATAAATGGCTAAAGCTTAGATAGTCATATCTTTCTATAAATACTGTACTACTAGATTGATAGTCTATTCAAATCTCTCCATTTCTTATATTTATTAACTCTGTGAATAACATCCAAAATCTTTTTGGAATGCAGCAGGATTAATTAACATTTAGCCTATCTCTTAGAATTAAGGTGTTTCCCCATGCCTGGATTCTTGCGATTACGTGTCATAAATCAGCTTGTGGCTAGTCAAGCCATTTAGTAAGAACTAGGTTCCAATGGCCACACCCACAGACTGAAACCCACCCCTTCCCCAGTCAGAGAGATGCATGCTCTGAGAACAGGAAGAATGCCTGAGAATGGACATGTTCACATGAATTTATCCTCAGCCCATCCCTTTCTGAGTTTAAAGAATACACAATTCCTAACTTACTGACCCATGTAGGTCCAAACAAAGTTCATTTTAAGAAATATAAAGAGAAGATCTGATTTTGAACATTTAAGAAAGGGAAACATAATTCATATTTTAAAAAGCAATTCAAAAGATGTCTGCTTCCTTTTAAACCTTTCTCAGTCAGTCTCTTAATTGTGGTATTGCAGTAGTAATATCAAGAATATATGATTCTGGCATTTGAAAATTATATTAAAATGCAATGCTAAAAGTGAATTAATAGTTTATTTATATGGCTTTTGTTTCTCACAGATTGACAAAATAATGAATTCCATAGATGTTGGAATTAACAGTGAACTTAAAGAAATGAATGGTGAGACCACAAGTAAGGAAACCTTTCTTTTATGTTGTAATTAATAAATGTGCTCAAGAACTAGCTAGAAAATTATAGGAGGCTTTAGATAATTTCATGTTTTTTCATAATAACAGCAGCTATAAATTATTTCCTTCCACTCATATCAAACAACCATGACCTCTAAATATCAATTTTAAGTACATCAATTCAGCACATTGAGAGATTTTTTTCCTCACGTGCTATGCCAGTTAGCATTAATGGAGTTTCAACTTTTGTAGAGCTAAGTATGAAGCACTTCAGTGTGTTGTAGAATATTATGACCTGATACACTACGATTTCCCATTCAGTGAAATGTCCCTATCATCCTGGCCAGAGTGATTAACAACTTACCCCCAGGTTATAAGCTCCAGTATGGCAAGAACTATGTGTTACTCATCTTCATGTATCTCAGAATGCCTAGCAGAGTGTCTCACAAATAGTTGATTTTGCAATCACTATTTAATATATTACCCTTATGAAGTATTATTTTTTTCTCTATAATTAAAGCTCAGAGTGGAATTCCATTTGCAACTTTCTTTGAAGACTTTTTGCTTCATACTAATGGATGATGTCAAATACCAGATAGCTAAACCTAAAAATAACAGTCCAGTTCATGCTAGAGAAACTACTATTCTGGAAAGAATCAAAAGATCTGTCTACATTTCTACCCAGCCACTAAGTAGTGGTATAACCATAGATTATCACATAGATCTGTACAATTTGGAGTTAAAACAAGTGATTGCTAAGCTCTCTGAAGAACTCATGTTTAAGTTAGTGGTGATAGTTGATGGTTTTGTAGAGATGATAAGATTAAGGTCTGTGAGAGAGAAGTCTAAATATATCATAGGATAAACAGCTATGGGATTTTGTGGCCCTTTGACTAGTCACCGGGGCTTTTTAAACAGCACCCCATGTGACTCTTAAGCACAGAAAAGTTGGAAAATGGCTCTCTTATGATGCACTGGGCCTGGGTGGATAAGAAGTGACATGGAAATCTGGGGTTGCAGTCACTGAAGAGGATATTCAGGCCTAAATGAACATCTCACTCATTTCTCCTATACTGGGACAGGTAAGGAATTACTCTAATATGACTGGACCCCATTTTAATTAAATGATAATTGTTTAAAAGGTTACATAATTTTTTTCTGAAATGCATATATATTTTAGATTTTTAAAACTGAAAAATTATCCAAAAAAGTACCAAAATTGTGTGCATATGTCTAATGACACAAATAAGACATTAGCTCTGTGATAACATGTATAGCCAGGTCTCTCATACAGAAATGCTGATAAACATTGAGGATTTTTCTAGTATTCAGAGAACTAGCCTAGGAATGTATGTTGCTACATAGTTCTTCCAGACATGCTTACAGAATAATTTCAAGAAAGTGTAGGAATGCACATTTTTAACTGATACAAAGGTAAGCTTTTATATTTTTTTTGTCAATAGAAAATTCCCTGACACTGAGAATGTTCAGGCAGGGACATAGAGCTTCTCTACTGGAAGACTTAGGTGATATTGAACATTAATGCTCTAAAATTCTTTAAACAGATAATACCACAGAATTATAAAAAATATAAATATGATTGTAATGAAAGGGTAATGTTATAATAAGGGTAAATGTTAAAAATGCCAATCAGGAAAAGCTGCCTTTGAAGGGCACTTTAGTAGTAAACAAATCCACAGATTATCTCCCCTAATTCTCCTCTTTCTGCCATTTATACCGCCATCCTACCCCTGCCTTTATTTACTATTTTTCTACAGTGATAATGAAAATGAAAGTAGAGACTCAGCCCTCACAGATTCATTACTGTTAACAACGTCTGGTTCTGTATGTCCCTTAATTTTTGCCTCTTAATTATATATTAATTATACACTAAGTGATTGACCATGCCGTGTGGCATTCCAATTGGCCTTTAGGTCATTGTGGATTACAACTTTACTGGGCTGCAGGCTTTTCCCTCTTGTGGCTAGATGGACTAGAGAGGTGATAACCCCATGCAAATTCCACAAATATTACTGGGTACCACGTGTGGTTGGGAAATCACATGGTGAAATAAAAAGTCTGACAGACATGAATTCAAATCTCAGTTCTGCTATTTACTAGGCTCTTGACCTTAGGCAACTCATTCAATTTCCCGATCAACAGAAATGAGTATATTAATACACGATCATTGTAGAGACATGTCCAATGGCATATAGGTGGGGTCAGACTTACATAGATATGTATTAAATTTCAGCTCCCCACCTTGCCCTACCACAAGGGAGATGTGGTGTTTGACACTGTGGATATACACATGTGGAGATAAACACACATTAGCCCTTTCTTTAAGAACTTCATGATGTCAGTTAGTCTCATAGTCTTCATGTTACATTTGCTGTGCTCCCTGGAATAGTGGTGCGTCAATTGTAACACAGGTAGTAACAGGCCCAACAGTCAGCTGATACCAGAGAAGAGTAATTACTAAAAGAGATCATTAAATTCCAAGACACCCTGGCAAAGAAAAGAGAAAAATCTAGACTGTATTGATTTAAATGGCCTAAATTATTTTTATGAAATCTGGATGTTCTTTTTTTGCTTGACAATGGGGAAGAGAGGTACAATGAAATTAACAGGAGATAAATTTAGAATGGGTGAAAGGAAATACTGCTTTCCCTAGTATGTGTTGACAGTGTCTAGAATTTTGCTTTGAAAGGTCACTGAACCAAGCACTAGGCTTGGCTTTAGCAAAGCTGCACAGCTTTATGAGTGTTTGTGATGTTTGTTGCTAAAAACCTCAGAAGACAATTTTTGGGAGAATAAAATCAGAAGCAATGGAGATACATGATGGATCAAGGATGAGCATTACATTTTCCATGCTCTTTCCCATTTTGTTTCAGTGTTTTTGTTTGCCCTCCCTACTACCTGCACATTTGCAATTTCAGGTATTTTGTAAACAAAATATTTATTGGACCGAAGGATTTGAAAATCTCTCCTCTTCACTCCTAAAAATAGGAACCAGCTCAAAGTTTGAGCAGTCTCTATGAATCATCAAACTAGTTCTACTCGTAGAAAACCATTTCTTCTTTTTTTTTTTTTTTAATTTCCTCAACAACTCTATAGTAATTTGAAACTTATCCAGCAACATCAACTATCCAGGACTAAGGTAGAAACAGCAGTAAATAAAATTTACTGAATCTATATTAAGTTCTCACTCAGAATAATATTAATAGACAATTTTCACAAACATAAACTTCTGGTTTCCCACTTGAAGTCAGATTCAAATGTCAAGCAAATTGGCACTGGTAGTAGGATTCAACTGTACTGAATCCCTCATGTTGTATAGAACACCCTGTTCTTTGGTGATGCTGGGTATGTGATGTGACAGTACATTCTACATAGTTACATCCTGCCACGTATAGGATTTTTTCAGAGAACCGGTTTTGAAGTTAGATGGACTCAGCTTCAAATCCCAGGATTGCAGTTCACTGGCTCTGTGACCTATTTGATCTCAGTTTCCTCCCCTATAAATTCAGATTTTTAACAACCACCTCCTAAGACCTCTGCAAGATTAAATTATACACTTGTACTACTATAGCCTAGAATATAGCAGGTGATCAATAAATGTAATTCTTTTGCCTTCTTATCAAAATATGCATGACTTATCTTTCTAATTAGAGTGTATGCCACACAGGAAGATACTTAGGAAATCTTTCTTATCATTTTGATCAGTAAAGATTTTAGTTAAAATATAACTACTCATATTCTAAGTTGCTTTTATGAGGAGTCTTTCTTGAAGTCACATTTCTTAACCATTGTCCTTTTATCACAAGGAAGCACTTTCAAATTAGGAAATTCACTATGTTCATTGTAACTACCTCAAAATTGTCACACTTGCTAAGAATCAGGTTGATGATCTTCTTCATGAGATTGAGGAAAACTTAAGTGGAGGCAATAATTGGCTCCGTAGGACTTGCTTATCATTACACATATACAGCAAATATTCCAAATAATTAAGTGCCCAGACTTTATAATACAGGGTGGTAGATAATCTTATGAACACCCTCCTACTTCTAAACTAGCTTCAATAATCTGCTGCCACACTAGACAGACTACAGGTGTATGGACTGTATTGGAATCATTTCAGGTACATGAATATAAAAAGTAGCAGTTAGTTAAAAGGTATTTTTTAAGGCTGGGATCTTTTTTCTTATACTTAACATTAAATTATATTCAAAGAGAAATATTCTAGAGTCTTATCTTTTAAAAACCTACTTTCGCCAAGATATCAATTCCATCTAAATTTTAATTGTAAATGAAAGCTATTAAAATGAATTTGTAAAAGATTTTATCATAGAATACACTATATTGGATACATAAAGCATAACTCAAGCTATTTGCTGGAGAGCTCATAGCTCTGAAAACAGTCACTAACATTAATCTGCAACTCCACTTTCTAAGCTTTTGCTCGTCTTCCTCTAAGAGTCTGAGGGCCAAGTTACAGTTCAGAGTCCCTCATAGCTGTAGAGATCCTCCATGGAGAGTTTCTAGGAACCTAGGAACTCACTAAGACAGAATAAGTGTTCTCTCTTCTGATCTAAGCTCCACCTTCGCCCAAGTCTGCAAGAACAGAGAGTGCTCACTCGGCCCTTTCCACAAAGAGGGTCTCTTTCTGGGTGGTCTGGACAGACATCTCCACAGCCCCAGAAGCTGCTCCTCCCTGATGTTTTGGCTGCTTTCAGGCCTTTGGTATTTGCTCACATACCTCTAGATAAGCATCAAGAGGTACTTTGCCAACGATGCAGCTGATAGCTGTTTTTCTGCTGAAGTTGTTGTTGGGAATATCATTCCTTAAACTCTAGGAGAACACATTAAAAAAAAAGTATTTACAGTTTTCCAGAGTTGTCCTATTATGGAAATGACAAAGAGGAAAAAAGCTGAAATGTATTCCTTTCTTACTGTGTGTCAAATACTGTGCACTTTTCTCCTGTGAACATTTTTCATTCAATTCTCAAAATAACTGGGTGAGGTGTTATTATACCCATTTTACAGATGAAGAAAGGCTCAGAAAAAATAAGTAATTTGTCGAAGTCAACTGCTTCAAAATTAGGTTTGTTTCTTCCTGAAATCCACCAAGCTTTCAATCAAATACACTACCTACACAAAACAACAGAAGCCAGCCCTTTGCTTCTTTCTCTTTAGCTCATATCATACCCATATGCACTAAAGGGAGCCAACTGAGAGTAGAACCCTTAACCTAGGATTAACCCCTAACCTTAAGCCTAACTATTGATATATAGAAAGCTTTAGCTCCAGCTCCAAAGCCCTCCCAAAGTATTCGGTCACATGATCATGTATTTAAATTAGTCACAGCTCTGAATATCTCCTATGTCCCAAAGTGAATGCATAAATGCTGATAATGACCTGGGTTTCACTTATTTTCAGAGGAAGACTTTTCCTTGCCTCCAGCAATATTCCTTTTTCCATGAACTGTTAAATTGCACATTAAAAACCTCTCTGTGAAATGCTTTGCAACGGCCATAATTTATTTTTGATTTTTATTTCTTTTTACAGCACTATTTTTAATAGAACCAACTGGGGAAGGTGGGTAGTAGAATATGTTAGCATACAAGCACCCTATTTTGTCCAAATTAAGAGAAGACTTATTTTTATTATATTTTATATAACACTTCACTGAGTAACTTTTTTTTCAGATAGATTAAATCTAAGAAATCCCTTAATAATAGAATAGCTATGTAAAAATGTGAATTACAGTAATTGTTAGGCTACCATGAGTTAATCTTTATCAAGAAATAGTGTTTAATCAACCAAACAATTGTGTTCTTAGCACAATAGCCACTAAAATTTATTTAACACCATTCATTCCAAATAGTCATTAAAAACTAAAATAACCTACACAATATAGATTTTGATCATTAGAATAGGGCTGAGATTTTTCTGGTTTTGAAATTATAAGTAATATTCACATGTGAAATTAGGTCTCTCTTAAAAATGAAATAGTTGAGTATTACTCTGTGGCCTAATATTTGCTTATGATGTATCAATAGTTAGAATTGGTACATTGTTTTCAATTCAACAAAATACTTAAGCTTTCTAGAAGAGGCCTAGAGCAGTGAGCAAGTACAGTCTCTCAGTTGTACTGGAATACTTTTCATAACATCTTTCACATATAATCAACCAACATCTGCTCCAATACGACCCATGATGATAAGCTCACTACTTTCAGAGACAATATGTTCTATCACTAGGAAGCTCAAATTGTTAACAACTTTATTTTTTGACATAGGTTTGAATATGCACTCTAACAATTACTCGTATTGTGACCTTGAAAAAATCATTTCATCAGCCTAAACCTCACTTCTTCATACAGAAAACAGCTATAACAAATAATGTCTACCTTCCCTCATCATCATTGGAAAAATCTAATGAATTACTACATGAGAAAGTAGTTAGCTACATTCCTAGTTCATAGTAGACTGTACTGGATGACATCTACCCTCTTGGATTGCTCTTTTCCCTTCTATTGTCTCTTAAAATTTTTTTTCCCAAAGAAACAAAGGGTGGATAGTGGCCCATTATTTATTTCTAATACATATAAGTACCTTCAAGATATGGATGATATTTTTGATAGGCTATACTTCTTACACATTCACCATAAAGCTGGAAAGCAGCTGCCAAAAATCTTCTTTGTAAGATACTTTCAAAATAGTAGTTGAACAACTTCTATGTAAATATCAGTGCATTTTTTAATATACATTTTTATTTTACTTTATTTTTTTAAATTTAGTTTTATTTTATTATGTTATGTTAATCACCATACATTACATCATTAGTTTTTGATGTAGTGTTCCATGATTCATTGTTTGTGTATAACACCCAGTGCTCCATGCAGAACGTGCCCTCTTTAATACCCATCACCAGGCTAACCCATCCCCCCCACCCCCCCTCCCCTCTAGAAACCTCAGTTTGTTTCTCAGAGTCCATAGTCTAAAATATCAGTGCATTTTATAAAGTTTACCATTAGCAATTCATACTGGGAAAGAAAAATTCTTCCTCTGCCCTTCAAGGTCTTCCAACTGGACTAAGAATTAAATTTATATAAGACAGATTAATAGGAAAAAAATCAAAGTTTTCCTACATATGCATGGAGGCTCAAAACTGAAATTGAGACCTAAGGAAATGACCAAGGCAGGCAGTTTTTATACTTTTTAGACAGAGGCAATAAATTTGTGAAGAACTGACAGGATAAAGAAAACAGATGTTTGGGAGCTTTAATTAGTAAGGAATTTTAAGCAGAATTTTGGCTGAGGTAGTTGATTAGTAAAAAAGTAATAAGGTTTGTTTCTACAGTTTTTCTTGGCTTTGAAGTTCCTATCTCTGGTGATAAGGATATTTTTTTACTTCTTAGTACAGGGTGGAGTACCTTCCATGTGGGAGGTTTATTTCTTGCTTTCAGGGGGACAGGGGATGGTCTGAGTGTTCTTGTACCAGCTGTTTCCTAAGTAGCTTCCATTCAAAATAATCAGCATGCCATTGTGGCACATTTTGGGCAGCCTGCCCGGGGCCCCTACAGAGGTAAAAGTAATTAAGACTAATTGGAAATATAGCTAATAGACCTTCATAAGTTATGGATCCTCATAATGATTGCTTTTAAATACAAATTTGTCTTCCTAAAATATAATGAAGAATTAACTGACAAACATGGGTCACTTAACCATGAAAAAAATTTTATAGTTTATACTGGTTGTTCCTATGATACACTGTCCTGATAAAAAAGACTTCTCATCTACTTGTATTTTTGGTACTCAAATATTAACTTCTAGAGAATTAGGAAATGAAATGTTTTGTAAGTTTAAGAACAATGGTACCCAACACTATCACTTATAGGAATGTATCCTAAGGAAGCAATAGGACAAGAGCAAAGTAAGTGTACATAAAGATGTTCATCTCAGCATTTTTTATGATCCTTCAAAAAATAAAATCAAACCAAATGACCATTTATAGAAAATTTATAAAATGAGTTACTGTAATTCTCTATGATCAAATATTAAATATCTAATTAAAAATGACATTAGTCTATATTTATTACCATGGAAATATAGCCATAATTTATTACTAAGTGAAAAGAGTAGATAATGAAGTAAATTATAATCCCATTTTTGAATATACATGCATGAAAAAGATCTGGAGGATGGATGCAAAAAGTTAACTGAATATCTCTGGGTAAACTTATCAGTGATTATTATTTTCTTCTCTCCTAAATTTTCTGAAGTTTTTACAGTGAATATACATTACTTTTATGTTTATTGTCTACACCTTTCAATTAAAAGTATATGTCAATTTAGTAAACAATGATAAACAAATTATAATTTATATATAATAGACACATATAATCACATATATATAAACATTTATATGGGAAACATAAAATGTTATAGCTATCAATGTAATAATAAAAGATTTGCCAAGTAAATACTATTAATGAATACATGATTAAGTCTTTTTGTCAGTTTTGAGTTAAAATAAGTGTGTTTCAGTGGTTTTCATTTATTTTATGTTTCTGCAAAAATTATTTGACTACACAAATTTTTTAAATCTTACTAAACCAATCCCTGATCAAAATGATTATTTTTTAATGTCCATTGTTGGTCTGTGTGCATATTCTAGTGACACTCCAGTCCTTGTCTATGTGCACACTCAGTTTCTACATATTAAAAATAATTATATAGGTAGAATTTTGCAATCCTCATTTTCACATATTTCACAAAATTCTATTTTTCTTACATTTTTTCTTACCTCTTGCTTTATCCCTCCTCTGAATATCCAATGTTAGCATGGTGTATATGCGTCTACTCTTTTCTCCAGTTTCATGCAATCACAAACAGATAAGTGATTGATAGATAGATAACAGATGGTAGATAGATGATAGATAGATGATAGATAGATAGATGATAGATAGAGAGATAGATAAATGATATAGATAGATGATATAGATAGATAGATGATAGATATAGATAGATGATATAGATAGATAGATGATATATAGATAGCTGTTGCTTGTGTTTTAAAAAGAAGAAATTACGCTATATACATTTCTCTGCAACCTATTCTTCTCATTCAACAATAAATCATTGCTTTACCTTACTTTTATTTATTTATTTTTTTATTATTATTATGTTATGTTAATCACCATACATTACATCATTAGTTTTTGAGTTAGTGTTCCATGGAACACCCAGTGCTCCATGCAGTACGTGCCCTCTTTAATACCCATCACCAGGCTAACATATCCCCCCACCCTCCTCCCCTCTAGAACCCTCAGTTTGTTTCTCAGAGTCCATAGTCTCTCATGGTTCATCTCCCCCTCCGATTTCCCCCCCTTCATTCTTCCCTTCCTGCTATCTTCTTCTTTTTTTTTTTTAACATATAATGTATTATTTGTTTCAGAGGTACAGGTCCATGATTCAACAGTCTTACACAATTCACAGCGCTCACCATAGCACATACCCTCCCCAATGTCTATCACCCAGCCACCTCATCCCTCCCACCACCCACCACTCCAGCAACCCTCAGTTTGTTTCCTGAGATTAAGAATTCCTCATATCAGTGAAGTCATGATATGTGTCTTTCTCTGATTGACTTATTTCGCTCAGCATAATACCCTCCAGTTCCATCCATGTCGTTGCAAATGGCAAGATCTCATTCCTTTTGATGGCTGCAAAATATTCCATTGTATATATATACCACATCTTCTTTATCCATTCATCTGTCGATGGACATCTAGGCTCTTTCCATAGTTTGACTATTGTGGACATTGCTGCTATAAACATCGGGGTGCACGTACCCCTTTGGATCCCTACATTTGTATCTTTGGGGTAAATACCCAGTAGTGCAATTGCTGGATCGTACGGTAGCTCTATTTTCAACTTTTTGAGGAACCTCCACACTGTTTTCCAGAGTGGCCGCACCAGCTTGCATTTCCACCAACAGTGTAGGAGGGTTCCCCTTTCTCCACATCCCTGCCAACATCTGTCGTTTCCTGACTTGTTAATTTTAGCCATTCTGACTGGTGTGAGGTGGTATCTCATTGAGGTTTTGATTTGGATTTCCCTGATGCCGAGCGATGTTGATCATCAAGACAGTATGGTACTGGCACAAAAACAGACACATAGATCAATGGAACAGAATAGAGAGCCCAGAAATGGACCCTCAACTCTATGGTCAACTCATCTTTGACAAAGCAGGAAAGAATGTCCAATGGAAAAAAGACAGTCTCTTCAACAAATGGTGTTGGGAAAATTGGACAGCCACATGCAGAAGAATGAAACTGGACCATTTCCTTACACCACACACAAAAATAGACTCAAAATGGTTGAAAGACCTAAATGTGAGACAGGAGTCCATCAAAATCCTAAAGGAGAACACAGGCAGCAACCTCTTCGACCTCAGCCACAGCAACTTCTTCCTAGAAACATCGCCAAAGGCAAGGGCAAAAATGAACTATTGGGACTTCATCAAGATAAAAAGCTTTTGCACAGCAAAAGAAACAGTCAACAAAACCAAAAGACAACTGAGAGAATGGGAGAAGATATTTGCAAATGACATATCAGATAAAGGGCTAGTATCCAAAATCTATAAAGAATTTATTAAACTCAACACCCAAAGAACAAATGATCCAATCAAGAAATGGGCAGAAGACATGAACAGACATTTTTCCAAAGAAGACATCCAAATGGCCAACAGACACATGAAAAAGTGCTTTACCTTACTTTTATAATCAGTGAAGTATATAACCTGTGAAACAATGTTGCACTCGTAAAGTTCCCCCTCGGAGAGGAAAATTGCTCTGATCCAGCTGCTGCTCCAGACTCTGCACTCACTTGCTCTGCGACTTGGAAAACAACACCTCACCCTGAGCCTCAGTTTCCTAATTTGAAAATTAAAAGGTAGGACTAGATCTTTTCCAACTCAATAATTCCATGACTCATACTGTCATCCTCCGTTTTATGGGTTGTGCTTTGGCAGCCTCTCCTTCTTTAATAAAGCTTTCCCCTTCTTAATTTCTTAAGGACAAATGACCAATAAATCTCAAATATGTGTATTTCAACTAGGTTCTTCGAAATGTTGCCAGATCCTCATTTTATACTCCTTTTTAAATATATTGGCATAATAAATGCATAATTTAATTGATATAGGTGTGTAAGATATTTAAGTTCTTTGTTTTTTTGTGCAAAAGTGATTTTCTCCTAAGCATCTCAGCTCTTTTGAAAAACCTTACCTTATGCTGATTTGTAGGAGACTTAAATGACTAGCTGAAATCATGCGTACATTAGTGATGCAAATGGAAATAAATGCAGTATTTCTGATACTATACTTTGCTTGCTTCTTGAATCCACTAAGCTTCTTATAAGAATTTTTATGGCAAAAAAAGTAGTTAGCATTTCAATAGTGTATACTTTTAATTAGGGTGCAGATACTGACCAAGTCCTCACAATGGCCTATTACTTACCCACTGACTTGGCCTGATCAAACTGTAGTTGAGCATCTCCCTTCCCCACAGGGTCCTGAACTTTGGCTTGCCCCCAAATCTAAGCAAGCACTAAAATGCAGGACATCTTTCTTTAAGAGTTCATTCAGGGGCGCCTGGGTGGCTCAGTTGGTTAAGCGACTGCCTTCGGCTCAGGTCATGATCCTGGAGTCCCTGGATCGAGTCCCGCATCGGGCTCCCCGCTCAGCGAGGAGCCTGCTTCTCCCTCTGACCCTCCCCCCTCTCATGTGCTCTCTCTCTCTCATTCTCTCTGTCTCAAATAAATAAATAAAATCTTTAAAAAAAAAAAAAAGAGTTCATTCAGAATCAACTGACAACAGAGAGAAACATTTCCTGTTATACCACTCTGTTCATACCCTCTGCTCAGCTCCACCAGCTTGCTTCATTTCACCTCAAAATTCCTATAGTCTTGCTTTACCCCTCCCTATTAAAAAAATTAAAAAGCCTTTTTCTGTTTGATTTTGAGATGCCTGAAATCCTGAGGAAGGAGAATTCTCCCTGTTGTAATAATCTTTTTAAGTTTCTCCTTGCCTAAGTCTGGATTTGTTTTTATTTGACAGTACTAAAAATTTCTTAGGTCTTTCTGGTTCACTTTGTACCTTCTCAGCCAGTTTTCTTTTCCTCTGTTGGTATTAATCAGACCATAAAGGGTGTTTCCCCAGTTTTGATCCTTAGGGACTATATACTAACTGATTTTCTCTGTGGAGCCATTGTTTTGAAAAATGTGTGCATGCTTCTATGTGTGTACATGTGTAGGACATGTGGATTATACCTACAATAATCAGAATTGTATACGTGACATAATTATAGATGTGAGATATATAAAGATTGATTTCTTTATCAATTTCTGTATCAACCAGGAATTTTCTAAGAAAATTATCTCTTATCTATTCATATCATACCGTGTGTTCATAATCATAAAACATAAGTGAAATACTAAGGTTTTTTTATTTTTATTTATTTTTTTTACTAAGGTTTCTTTAAATAAAAGTGCAATGTACGATAGCAAATACCTTATCATTTACTGTTGCTAACACATGAAAGGCTCATTATAGTGACATTGAACCTTTCTTATAAAAATAAAAGAAAGATTGTCTTCCTTTTTTTAAAGATTGAATGATATTCCATTCTAGTTATATACCATGTTTTCTTTATCCATTGATCCACTGAGATGGACATTTAGGTTGTTTCCATAGTGTGGCTGTTGTGAGTAATCCTGCAATGAATATGAGAGGGCAGATATCTCATTGAGATCCTGATTTCAATTCTTTTGAATAAATATGCAGAAGTGGGATTGCTGGATCACATGGTGGTCCTATTTTTAATTTTTTGAGGCAATTCCATACTGTTTTCCAGAGTGGCTGCCCCACTTTACATTCCCACCAACAATGCATAAGGTTGCCCTTTTCTGACCTCCTTGCCGACACTTGTTATCCTTTTTTTTATATATAATAGCCATCCTAACAAGTGTGAGATGATACTTCATTGTAATTTTGATTTGCATTTTCCTGATGATAAGTGATCTTGAGCATCTTTTCATATACCTCTTTGCCTGGAAGACATGATGCTAAGTGAAATAAGCCGGACACAGAAGGACAAATACTGCATGATTCCACTTATATATCTTAGTCCATTCAGGCTGCTCTAATAGAATACCGCAGACTGGGTGGCTTATAAACAACAACAATTTATTTCTCACAGTTGTGGAGGCTGGGAAGTCCAAGATCAAGGAGCTGACAAATTCGTGAGTGAATTCGTGGTGAGAGCCCACTTCCTAGTTCATGCAACCATCTCTTCACTGTGTCCTCACATGATGAAAGGGGACAAGGGAGCTCTCTGGGGTCTCTTATAAGGGCACTGATCCCATTCATGAGGGCTCACTTCCCAAAGTTTCCACCTCCAAATACCATCACACTAGGGATTCGATTTCAACAATTTTGGAGGGCACAAACATTCAGTCTATAGCATATGAGGTATCCAAAACAGTCAAACTCATAGAAACAGAGGATGGGGGGGAAAGATGGCAGAGGAGTAGGGGACCTTATTTCAACTGGTCCCTGGAATTGAGCTGGATATCTACCAGACCACTCTGAGCACCCACGAAACCAGCCTGAGATGTAAGATCTGGATCTCTACAAACAGAATAGCAGAGGCAGTTGGTTTTGAGGTAGGAAGCAGGGAGCCGTGATTCCGCGGGCAGATATCGTAGGATAAACGGCAGTGAGAGGGTGCCTGGCTGTGGGGATCCTACACCTCCGGTGAGCGACAGCCTCACATGCTGCAGACGGGGCACAGACTCGCAGACTGGTAGCAGCGGGGAAAGGACTTTAGGACAGCCCCCGGGGTGGAAACCCCGAGCGGCGGGGTCGCACCGGTGAACTGCAGCCCCCTGGACGGAAACCCGGAGCAGCGGGGTCGCGCACGCGCAAACTGGGAGCGGCTGGCGGTTTTAGAAGCACAAAGGGCAGAGACGTGCCCTGACCTGGAGGCAGGACTGGGAGCGCTGCGGAGGGGCGCTCAACCCAGGATGCTGCAGTTTATAGCAGCACGGACAGAAACGGAGACAGTGTGGCCTGGAGAGCTCACTGAAGAACAGACTGCGGTCTCTCTGCTCTGAGGCAGAGGGCTGGAAACGGTCTCTTCTGCTCTGACTCGCGGAAGAGACGCGGAAAGCCGCCAGGGAAAGGCGCCAGAGAACAAAAGCCCCCAAAACTGATTCCCGCTGAGCCCATCCCCCACCACAGGGGCGCAGGGCAACTCCGCCCAAACAGGGTTGCCTGAGTAACAGCGCGGCAGGCCCCTCCCCCAGAAGACAGGCTGGGAAAACAAGAGGCCAGCAACTCTAAGGTCCCAAGAGAACAGGTTCATCTTGCTTGGGTTCTGGTCAATAATTTGGACTCTATACATTCCCTCAAACACCCATCAACAGAATGACTAGGAGGAGGAGCCCCCAAAATAGAAAAGACTCAGAGATTATGACTTATGCTGCAGATTTACAAATGGATGCAGATATAACCAAGATGTTGGAGATGGAATTCAGGCTAGCAATTATGAAGACAATGGCTAGAATGGAGAAATCAATTAATGGCAACACAGAGTCTCTAAGGGCAGAAATGAAAGCTGAATTGGCAGAACTTAAAAATGCTATCAATGAGATCCAACCAATCTAGATAATCTAACAGCTAGGGTAACTGAGGCAGA